>NC_048415.1:12833566-12864737 GCF_013103735.1 Etheostoma cragini | reverse complement strand
GAGAGAGAGAGAGAGAGAGAGAGAGAGAGAGTGAGAGAGAGAGAGAGAGAGATGCCGTGAAGTAAACCTGGAAAGGAAAGAAGAACACACGACGGAGGACCTGATGACGTTAGTAGAAATGTAAAAAATAGAAATAGCAATCAGTGTGATCAGAAATCAGTCAGTGGATGAAGAGAGTGAGTCAGATTGCCGAGGAGGTTTCCTGCAGATTGCACAAGGGAAAGGAAGAGAGTCAGTCACTTTTAATATAGCAACAATAAAACCAGCAAATATGAGACACATGCCAACCCACACTAACCCCAAACACCCTAAACTGTCTCCACTAGACTTTACAGGCTTTCTAGAGTATTCCTGCTTTCTATAATCAAATCGTAGTGACTATTAATAATCAGGTGTTCCATCTTGATATGAATGGATATTTGCTGTCAAGGGCAGAGTGAGAGAGTGGCTCCAGTGTTTAATTTAAATCAAAGCACAATGTAAGCTACATTGAATAAATGAGGGGGGAAACTGACCACGAAAACAAAAGCACCAAAGGGGACCCAAATATCCTCCTGTTACAGCTTAACTTCAATTTTCATAATCTGGTCATCAGTGTCATGTGGAGCAGGGGGTTTACTGGCATTAGAGTGTGAGGAAAATATGAAAAAATTAGAATTGAGGACGGCTTACGCCCACTGTTGCAAGGATAGAATTTTTTCTTTATTTTTTCTCCTGCTTTTTTTCAAAAAAGTTTGCACGGAGCAGTCTTAATGAAATGTATGGTTTTATGTTGCCTGATTCAAGTAATTACTAGTGCCAATCTATAGGGTGACTCAGTGCCAGGTGAAGGCAAAATGTACATCCTTGGCTGGAACATGAAGAAAAGTTGCTAATGAGGGCACTTTGTGACAAAACCAAATTATGAAGCCAAAATGATAAAATGGTGGACATGTAGGCAACTTGTTGCAAAGGCCACTTGCACAGAAGTGAAAAAACCAAAATTGCTTGTGTGATTATGCAAAGGCTTAGACAACAGAACAAATTAATTACCACATTACATTCAGTCAATGATTGAGATGGAAAACAACTGTGTATACTATTATGTTAATAAACTGCTGGTTAAATTTCCATGGCACAGACAGATTTTGAGGGACAGCAGTTACTAGTCAACACGAGGACACGTCTGCGGTCCCGTCGCTGATCAGCTTAATGGGGATTTTATACGTTGTCTTGCAAAACAACTTCTCAAGTCTTGTATCCCAGCAAATCCAGGGGATCCTAAGCTCCTGAACCACTGCAATGTTTTTAATCACAAATCTTGGTATTTGGCATACAGTTTGATCTATTCTATCTAAAAACTAAAGTCTTGGTAAGTTGTGGTAAAGTCTTTGCAATCCCATCTGAAAACTCTAGTAAGTAATTTCCCCCTAAGATTGCCTTTCTCTGACTACAAAATGATCTATATGGTATATGGATTCCATTTTGGTGAAGAGTAGACAAAGGACTGGTAAGAGGGGAAAAAAACAACACAAAATTTGCCTATAAATCACAATCTATCACATTTTACAACAGGACTTGAGTGGGAAAGGCTGGGCTGGGCTTGTGTGGACTGGGTCAGACTGGGAGAACACTAAGCACTTACCAGGGCAGTTGCGATAGGACACATTCTGTGCTCGTGCTCCTATTCTTGTTGGGCATGGACCTTGAGAAGCAAAAAGATGGGGCTACAGAAATGCATGTTTGAAACTGCTTAGAGTAAAGGACTTGTTTGGAATTTCTGTTGGATAGACTTTGCCAGAACGGAGAGTCCTTGGGTAGAAATTTATTTTTTTACCACATCAAGCCGGTCTTTCCTTGTTGCAAGGAGGTAAAAGACAATCATAACAGTGGGTGGACATGAGTGCACATTGAGGCTAATCCTACTATTGTGGTTTGAGGTAACACAGCAAGACATGGGATCAAAACGTCACTTGACTATGAGTTGAGTGAAAACATGAAACAATACAAGCAGTTTAGGGGTAAATCTGTAGGATTTGGCCTTGCTCAAAAAGGTGGACTAAAATACTCATTATTGCTTATTTCCTTTTTAATTACAGGTCCTCAAAGCCTCAGAGAGGTTGACCTTTGCGTTGTAATGAGTTTCACCATCTAATGATGTTCACTAATGCATTCGGATTCAACACTGAGGGAAACAGCTTGGACAGGTTTACTGGCAATGAGCAATCTAGAAGAAATATGTTGAAAATAAAAAGTACTGTAGAATAAAGATGCATTTTTATATATTTTTGTCTAAACTTCCATTTTTAGTTGATTCAAAAGTGAAACATCTAAAAACATCATTGTACAAAATACTAACTTGAATGTACAAGAGCTGCCAAAAACTTACCATCACTCCCACTCTAATTATTGCAGTTCCACCTGATTAGTCATTCTGGCAATTCATCTAAATCTTTGTCATTAATCAGTTAGTAAAGGTTATGTGGCGGAATTTCCTTCACAAATTGCAAATGAACATGGCTTAAAGGACAAATGGGGAATTTTTATTCAAAGGGCAATCTAAAGATTGTTTGGGAGCAATGAATATTTTAGCATCCAAGGAACAGACAAAATGTTAACACTATCTCTTTAGATGAAATATTACCTTGTTCACTTATGAGTGAAGCCATTCTGTTCTGTTACATAATGAAGCATCTGTTAACATATTTCAACACCTGTTGTATGGATGTATATTAAGCCATCAAGGGGAGCTGTGTTTTGCGTCTGATAGACTTGAGTAATGAAACACTCGCTTCCCATTATGGAGAGTCAGCATGACTTCCTCTAGCCTCCCTGTATTTTGCTACCTCATAACCAGACTCTTTGAATGGATGGAAACACGGTGGGCCCATCAATAATAAAGGCAGTACAGAAAGAAGACCATAGGGTTTTACAGGTCATATTTCATAAAAAGTTCATGGTGTGACACAGATAGAAGAAGAGTCTGAGGAAAATGGTGCTGGAAGGTGTTTCAGACAAAGAGAACAGACTGTCCGAACAAGGCAAGAAGAAGATATGAGAAAGGATATGGTATGCAACAGAAAAGAGAGAGGGGATAGAAGAGTATGGGAGTGTTGGGGGAGGGGGAGTTTTCAATTCCTGGCAGTAGGGTCATACTTACTGTAGGGCACACACTCATACTGGACCTCCAGGTACTTGTAGGTCCCTGGACAGGGGTCAGGGAAGACATCAGAACCTGTGATCACAATGCACTGGGTCCGATTGTTGCATCTGACAAGGGGGAAACAAAGAAATGGAAACTAAATCAGCAACAATGATATGCAATAATGTGCTTAAATACCTATATGCTAATCTTATTTAAACAAAGAAAACAGTCAAATGAATTAAATGCATAACATGTTAAAACACAGTGGAGTATGATATTGGTGCATAGAAATGCAAAAGCATCTATTCTTGACTTACTCTCAGGATGGGAAATATTCAAAATTCCCCAACAAAGAAATACTGCCGTTACCACATAGCAATGCTATTCAATGACCAACTCTATTGCTTTTCAGTCAGTGCTTGCCTATTAGGTCTTCTCCGCTATGTGTATGATGCAAAAGAGGTCCTTTATGCGCAGTGCTATTCTGTGTGTCTTTTTTAAGAGCTTGTATTATGCGTTTGAATCTGTTAAGGCCAATGAAAGACTCCACAAAAGACTTTTTCGTAGTAAAATGTTACCTGTCTAGTCAAAAACTGGCCAGAAGTGTATTACATTCCTGGTATTCTGAATGAATCTTGCAGTTACACAGTTCTTTAATCACTGATAGCGTGTTTGTTTGTGTGTGTGTGTGTGTGTGTTTGTGTTTGTGTGTTTGTGTGTGTGTGTGTGTGTGTGTGTGTGTGTGTGTGTGTGTGTGTGTGTGTGTGTGTGTGTGTGTGTGTTTGTGTGTGTGTGTGTTTGTGGGTGTGTTTGTGTGTGTGTTTGTGTGTTGAAAATGTAACTACTCTCTTGCAATTGGAATTCTGTGAATAAAATAAAACATGAAATTAAATTGAAATGTACATGAACAGCAGGAATCAATCCAACAGATATCATTGTGTAAGAGAAGACTTATTCACACCAGACTACATCTGTTTGGTGGGGCGCATTTGGACAGGATAAACAATCTCTGTTTTACTCAAATGCCCCAACTTATTGATTTGAGCTTGCTCCTTCTCTGAATGGGTCTACATGCTGAGTGGCTAGATGAGGCTCTTGAATTTGCACCCAAAATGCCATCAAAAGGTCTCATTAATGATTTCTAGTGCAGCCGCCAATTCTTGAACCAAAAGAACAGAAATACCAAAATACTGATTAAAGCATCTTTCCGCAAACATTCTTAAAGGATCAGAATGAGTTCTGTGCATAGCAAAATGCGCGCCGCATTTTTTTACACATTAAAAACCAAGATGCCCTAAATGTTATTATGAGAAATCACATGGAGGACCTAAGTTGCATATACAGTATACATTTTGTTTTTCACAATTTCACCAGCCATGCAAAGCAGTGTCAAAAGGTTATTTCAGTCACTGCCTTTTACATCTGGAGAGCAGACATTCTAATTGAGCCTGTGGTGTGCTCTGAAGCCCGGGGAATTGCAGGTGACCGCCCTTTTGCTGTACTGAAATCATGATAATGACATCTATACCGCCAGCAAGCCATCTTTGCTACCGAGGGGACTTAAAATTCTATTGGCAACGTGAGGGGCCAGATCAATAACTCTGTTCTGCTGATTTAGCAGGGACCAGAGATAATATTTTCTTTCTTCTTATCACAGACCAGTGCACCCATTTACAGTAGATCATTGGAAAATGTATTACTGGTTGCACTGTGTTGCAGCTTTGTTTTGGGCCGCTGAGGTAATCACCGCTCTGTGTCCAAACGTTATTAATATAATATTAGGTAGCGCAGTGGGACAGTGGAGAGTTGCTTACTGTCTGGATGTATAGCATTGAAAAGATGCAGGTGTGGGAATTGTTTAGGTTCCTGCATACCAAGTAGCTGCAGGATTTTATAGTTTACAGCACAAAAACATTATTCAACAACTTAAACAAACGGTTCTTGTTTTGAATAAAAAAATTTAAAAAATCTCATTAACGGCAGAGTACGGCATTAGCCATTACTTTATTTCTTTTTTTTCAAGCACAAAGATTTCCCTCTTCCTTTTGTTCTATTTCTCCTTAGCATGTATGCCAATTAAAGTACTTCAGACACACCTTTTTTCAAATACACTTGATAGAGAACCCTTTTTCCCCCCACCAAAATATATAAAAAGGGATTTTTTAAAACTTTTGCCAATGTTGGAGCAGTGTTTTATATCACAGCGCCATAATGACACATATTTGGGTCTATAACTGTGTGTGTACATCTATGTTTAGTGGAGGTCTCAAGAAGCATTTCACTCTATTAATCACCTTCAAGTGTGATTTTAACAGCATATGGAAAAGATCCAAGATTCAAGATTTCTCTATTGTCATACCACAGTACACTGTAGTACGAAATTACGTGCAAAGTTCACAGTTAAAATCCAAAATACAGCACAGAAACAATTAAAAACACAGTGGAAAAGTTGAGATATTAGTTATATGAATGAAAATAAATAAATGCTTATATGGGTGTGCAGAGCATGTAAAGTGATAAATATGAATATACCATGTCTAAAAATACAGTTGGAAAAAAGTATAAATGTCCATATTTAAAAAAAAAAAAAATCGCAGCATATTGCATTTGTTTTTATTTAAATGAATTACTTTGTTTTTTAAATTAAAACACGCACCTCATACTGGGCCCATAATACGCTGCTTGTTTTTGTGGGTAATATTTCATGATCTGCAGCACTTTCCATATATTATATGGTCACTTTGATGATTCTGTCCCCTTGCTCATGCATAAGCATATCATGCAGGAGCAATATATATTACAGTGCTTTATCTAACAGATTCCAATGAGACCAGGAAATGACTGCCTGGTTTATATTAGGAATATGAAACAGAATGATATCAAAAATAAAATTCATGACACTAATGAGACATAGACCTGCCATCGTATCTCAGGCAAATGTATTTAACAACAGGACATAAGCACTGGGGGAAAAAACACCTCATATTTCTTTTGAAACAATGTTGACATAAGTGTTGATAGCTCTCTCTGATATATTGCCCTAATTTTGGAGCAGTGGAGCAGGAGCGCCCTGATCTATGGGATTGTGTGACTGATTTCTTCTCATCTGTGAAACCTTAGGCATCTCCTGAGACCAATTGAAAAAGCCCTAATGACTTCTTCCATGCATAGTCCTAGCCCTCAATTTGAGAGAGAGCATGTAATTGAAATTCCTCCCATAGAAAAGTTCAGTATTTGGGCCTGCCAGAGCACAGGTCTCAAAGTGCACACTAATTAAATACATGTAAAATATGATATCTCTGACTATCTTTTGATAGTCTGAGGCTACATAGTAATTAATCATGTACATAATGAATATTAAGTCAAAGGAAGCTTTTCTCCACTTTCCTCCAGAGTGAAACATTCTATCTCTATAAATACCTAGACTGCTTAACAGAATTTTACTGAAGAAAAAGTGGAAACAGTGCTAATTTATTTTATCTTGTAAAGCAATAGAAAGAATAATTAGCCAGTTGGAAAGGGGATCCATATAAAGTAATGAGGCAAGTTGCCTTTTTTAGGAGCGACATTACACAGTTGTGTGGGAATTTTTCTGTATTGGCTAAAATCAATAAAATATTTAGTTATTTTTCCAAACTCGTACAACTATGTTTAACTCATCTGTGGTATGAAATGGTAAAGGGTTGTCCAGTTTAAAAAGCAACAAAAACAGCTATGGTTTCCAGAACTCTACACTTTGAATTTAACTAGAGTTTCAAATTCTAAATTGGCTAAAATCCTAAAGCTATATTTATCCGTCAATTGCTTTACGATTCATTTATTTAAAAAATAAACAACAGTCAGATTTTTCAGTTTCAAATGGCCTATTTTTTTATTTTATTTTAAATAAGGGCAGGATGGAGCTACTTTATGCTCTGATTACCTACATTTCCTCTACCAGCCAGTTAATCACGCTGAAGTATCCCAAATGTAATCCCATCACATCTCTGACCTTTTGGGAAAGGCAGATATCAGTACAATTAGAGTGTCACAGAAAATGCTTCTTAGATTTGATGCAAATCTCCTTTAAAAATGAGCACTCCCTGCTGACAGGGGGAAAGGGTGCGATAAGATGCCAACAAGGTGTAAGTGATAGCACTCCTGATACCATGAATCCACAATGCAATTTAACCTCTTCCACTGCCATCATAAAGCATGTCAGAGGAATAATTGGACATGAAGATAATGTGCTAAATGAATATTAAATTGACTTTAGTAGAATTCAACAAACTCTATTTCCACTAACAAATTTATTAAAGCCTCTACTAAAGTCTAAAGCCTGCCTAAACCATAAAAGACTGTCATTAGTTTTTTACTAATGCATGTCCAATAACAAATACAAAGTCAATGTTATTTTTTAAATGCTGCAGAGTACATATCAGCTATGCTTGGACAGACCAACCTGTGTACATTTAAACTTGAAATATATTTAATTTACAATTACTCTATATGTGCAGCCCTACATTCAACAAAAATGAACAAATGTACATTATTTAGTGATGCAGCCACACTGGTTGGTATTAGCTTATCACAAATATATTGTTATCAGCAGATATGTCAGGTACAAGATATGTTAGAGGAATCTGAATTTAAAAACAGTGTCACCAGTTTTTATATCTCATATATGTATTATATTTCTGTAAAATGCTATATCTTGGTAAGAATTGGCCAATATGAACATGAATCTACTGAATTAAAAAAAATATATATCCTTCAGTAGGCAATAGGCTTGGTCTACCAAGGCAAAGGTTGGTACTTTACAAAAAAATCCCTTGAGAATAGTGTAGTCTTGTCTTTATACCTTTGAAAGCACTGCTTTTAAATTGAACTAGTGCAGACAGTCGTGGGGATCGTTCATGATGTGACACGTCATGCACTGCTCATGTGGCACGGCCAGTTTAGACTCCTTAATTTCTGAATCCTTAAATTGTTTTGCCCCCATTGCTCAATTTGCTTTCCCTCAACACTCCATAGCATTCAGGAAGCCTAAGCAGCCATTTCTAATTCAGAATATAAAAAAATAGCATCAGCAGAGAAACAATCGACGTGTAACTGGAGGAGAAAAGCGACATGAGTGAGGGGAGCACATTACGGAAAAGGCACAATCTACTTCCTGATGCTCCCAGTTTGAATTTCAATCAAATTAGTGTCTCTTAAACTCAAAGTGACCCGTCTAGCTCCATTTCATCTGAAATGCTGATGAGGTTCATGGCACAATTATCAAGGCAGACATCTTTCTCAAGAGGCAAGCCTGTTGATAGCAGACAGGCCATTGAAAAATTAAATCATTTCCAGGGCCACAAATTGACAGCGAAAGAAATAATCTGTTGCAAACAGGACACACACAAACACACAAATGCTGGATGTATAATCACCACCAATATCAGTATATTTACACCATTTCCTTAAGGGGTGGCCCAATAGTGTTTCAGGAAATAGGTTGTTATAAATTAACCATTAGCCTCCTGCTTTCAACTTCAGGTCTGACCCAATATCCGGATAAGACATCGCAGAAACTTGTAATTACTGTCATATGCTTGTGTTTATGCTATATTTACTGGAGCTACCAATGGTGCTCAACGGGGGGATTCCAGGCTCTTACAGACTCAGGAGGAAGGCTGTCTGACTCACATCCGTCCGTCTCACCTATTGATTTTTAAAGCAACAAAAGGTACATTGCCATGCACTAAAGTCAATGGAAATACTATTGTGACATTTTGCAGGTCTAAATGTGACCTTTAGAATACGGCACAATGCAATGCTCCCACACCCACGTATACAGCTACAAGGCTTAAAAACTAAAGTTTTATTGTCCTGGACTGGCTTCCAGATCTGGACAGATTCCAGATCAAGAACCTAAAAAAGGTTGGATACTAATGATCCCTGTGCAACCGGACAGAGCTTGAGCAGTTTAGCGAAGAAGAATGAAGAAGAACTGACTAAAGCTGACATGGGGACTTAAGACTGTAATTGCTGCTAAAGGTGCATCCATTAGGAGTGAAAGCTTATGCAAACACATATTTTACGTTTTATATTTGTAATGAATTCAGATAAGTTTTTAGAGATCTGTTTTCACTTTGACATGAAAGAATCATTTTCTGTTGAGCAGACGTAAAAAAAAATAAGCCAAATCAAATCTAATTAGAACACAATCAAACATGAAAACTCCGTAGGGGGTTGAATACTTAAGATGAATACTGTATGGGACCTTTTTATAAGACAGGCAGGATCGAAGACATTTAAATAACAATTTTGGATGTTTGATTCATCTGAAATTCAAGGTTTTAAAAGGGTATTATTTCAAACATTGGTGAAAGAAATTGCCTCTGATATAGGCCTACAATATTAATACTATTAATATTGTTTAATATGGGTGGGACATATGGTTAAAAAATGTCATGATACATGTTTTGTATTACGATATTGATTTATATCATGAAATATAAAACATATTGGAAATTTCAATGACTTTATAGATACAAATAACCACAAAGAAGTGTCTGTTTTGGGCAAATCCAGTCAATTAAATATCTGAAAAATCTGGGGAAATCATCGCATTGATGCAAAAAATTAATGTGACCATAAAGCAGTCCTGCACATTGCCTTTGCCCACAATGGTCTAGTACATCCAGAATTGTTCAAATGATAGCAACAATGCTATGGCAAATATGGTTTGACTGTTCACAATATATACTGTCATGATGTCCAACTCTATAGTCATATTAATATATCATGGTATTAAATACTTATTGGTAAGCCTAACAAAATCCATTTCCCCACATTTTAAAAAGTGAAAAAAAAAAAATATTTATATAGTTTCATAGCAATTATTTTTGGCATTTGGATTTGCTGCTATAAGCAGCTGTTTGGCTAATGACAGCCACTGATGACAGTTGATACACTTTTACATCTGGCACATCATCACCAACATAGTCTTGAGTAGAGAGCAGTTTCGTGGCTTATGAACTCATGTACACCCCAAGCTGAATCTGGATCTTTATGAAATCTTAATCTGCTGCGCTTTAAATAAACACTAACTCTGTAGAGGAAGACCAAGGCAGAGTGCTGTCAGGCGGCAGCAACGGAGCTCCTCGGAGAGCCTTGCAAGCAGTCCTGTCACTGATATAAATAGTGTGAGCAGCATCATTTACTCTCCAGAACTGCCTCACATTTATTGACAATTCCGCGCTAATATTGCTGGGTCATTTTAACATTATAAATCACATGTTAACAACTCTATTAACTTAATGTTTTTAAAAAATGTCAAGCATTCAAGCTGATCATTACAAAATAAAAACCTTTAACTACCAAAGGTTGATGATCATTTGAAATGATAGTTATTAACTTACTAGCTGTCCTCTAATCCCACCCCTAATGAATTTTGCATCGTCTGTTATAGAGCTATCTGCTTTGATCTTTCTTGTCAATGATGTGCTCTTTACAAAACCCATGATCCACATGCACGGCAGGGCGCAACCATGTTATGTTACAGCAATCGATGACCTTGTTATCAAATACTTAGAATGAAGCTCATTAGTCAAGGACGAATCAATAGATGTAAGCCACTTATTCATACTGAATATCTTAATATGTTCTTTTTGTGACAATGATTGGTCAAGATGTGTCATTGTCATCTTTACTACTCCTCAAGCTACTGTGATAAGGACTGGTGGTCAGAATGAAATCAATAGCAAGTAAGCACCAGATGGTTACTAGTGCATGCACAACTAAATGCATTACAAAGTATTATTCAAACGCAATTTAAATTACAGTTTTAACCTAGAAGATGTGGTAAGAATGTGTTGTGGTTGCAATCGTCATTATAATCAGTGCAGATGACGAAATGTAATTATTAGGGAATAAATTCCTGAAGAACATTAAAAAAAAAAGAAAAAAAAGAAATCACCTTCCTGGATATTATTATCAATTCATCAATTATTTCAAACTGTACTGCCATGCAGTTTCACATCTGCTGGGGAGGTGTCCACATGAAAAATTCCTGTACAGATTATCACCCACTTAAGTCAACTAATTGCTTGCAGCTGAATGTTCTAATTGAGCCACAACCATCCTAAGGCTATTTTTATAAAATCATTGTGCTCATGAATATAATATGCCAGCCAGATATATAAACAACTTGGAGTGCCAACAGGATCTATCAAACTCAGTGAAGCCTCAATCCAATTCTCCACACTTCAGGATCACGTTAATTTCGGATGTTTAAAAAGTGAGCACAGTTTTCCTCCCAAGTGCTAATGTGATTTTTCCCCACACACTTAAATTAGTAGGACAGGCTAATTAGGGCAACAAATAAATGTATCTCTTCAATCCTTTCTTAGTGGACTGTACAGGAGGAAATACTTTTTTTCTCCTTACATAATGTGTGCAGTGGGTTGCCTCACATATGGACATTTTCAGCTGGGTTAGCCTCAGCAGAAGACCCTGAGTTTTGAATTGTGGAGAAGTGAAGAGCTCAGACCCTGAGACAAACATGACATTCCAAACAAGCACAAAAAAAGTTTACCACATTTCTTGTTTGAGGATAATTATTTTTGGCAGTAGAGGCATTACATTTGCTTCCTATTTAGTCTATTTCTGTGAATAAATGGACAAGAGATTATGAAAAAAAAAATCACTAATTAGTCCCATATGCAATCTTGGACATTTGTCAAGCTGTCCTAGATTATATTTCCATGACAGTGGACCATTTGAAATTTCTGCACTGATTACAAAAACAAGGCTTTTATGATATAGACCAAATAACATATCTATATATTGTATATGTAAAATATCTAACATCTATAAATTCACATAAAAAAAATCACATCAATCTCACATTTGGGGACATATTGCACAAAAACTTTTGAACTGACAAAGAAATTATCGATGTGTGCAACTTTATGTAAATATCTGCCAATCACGTTTTTTTTTTTTAATCAGTAGCTGTCTTTTGGATTTCTTTCTGCGGTATCAGATGTGAGCTCTTGTGAGGTTCTTTTTTGTTAGATTTTTTTAACTCACACGTCTGACTTTTGTATCACACAACGTTTTCTTGGAACACACATATTTCTCTCTTTACTCCGAGTACAATAGCTCAGCAGTTACTGAAATGCTAAAAACACATTTAAAATAACATCTGAACTACGGCCTCTGGCACTCTCAGGATATGTCTATGAGGAACGAACCAGAGCCCTCTACAGACGCTGGTGGAGTGCGTTTCTACGAGACTGTTTTGGATTGTCGTGAGGTGGCTCCTGCTGGGTCAGTACTTGTGTTTCAGTGGACTGTTCTTGTACGGGCGAGGCTGAGGGCAGCGTTATACACAGGGCCACAAGCGGGGAGCAGGCAGGCTGCAGCCTTTCAAGACACACAATGTGAGTCAGCTATCTGACTTCATCAAACAGGGCTTGACAATAAACCCCCTGAATACAAGGGCTCTACTGTTTTATTTCATTATTTTTTTAATTTCCCAAGGCGGCTTGCCAGAGTTGCTGACGGTCTCATACCATCCAATTTCTCTCTCTGTGGCATTCATATGTCATTCCATCCTGTACACTGCACCATCTCACATGGCATACCTATATGACAACTGGTCTCATGTATACGGTGTTACCAGTAGAACCCAACTGAGCTGCATGTGTGCCATGCACCTCCGTGGGTTTGTTTTCCGCAATAAATCATCCGTCTTTGCACATGGATGATAGCTACAGAGACAGTGGCTTTACAATGTGGAACATCTCTGTGGTCTATGGCAGTGATCAATCTGTAAATCAGGCCTCACCCTAATCTGACCAACAGGATTTACCAAAGGTGAAGTATCTTAAAGTTAAGGAAATGCCAGTAGCGGAAGAAGTATTCACATTTTTACTTGAGTAAAAGCAGTAATACAACAGGATAAAAGTACTCTATCAAGTACTGCAGTCAACATTTTACATAAGTCAAAGAACAGAAGTGTTATCCACATCATCATCAAATTTAAAAGTAATAATGTGCTAATTTAAAAAAAATTACTACATCATATTACATTGTATAATTAATGTATTAACATGTAAGCTGTACTACAACTAATGCTGTAGTCGGTTGAGCTGGAGCAAGTTTATTATTATTATATTATACACTGCACGGTCGTTTAATCTTTAACAGTGCAATGTATTTTGTAAAATGATCCAACGCTTTGTAAGTAAAATCTAAATACAAAAAAGAACTAAAGCTTTTAAATTATTAGTAGGAAAAAGTAAAATAGTTGAATACTGAAATATAGGGGAGCAAGGGTAAAAGTACTTAAAATTTAAACTTATCCACAGTAATTGAGTCATTGTACTCAGGGAAACGCTCTGATGGAAACACATTTTGCAGTGAACGGCAAGATGTAGGTATGACACTGCATCTGCAATCCAAATATTTGAAGTTTGATAAAACTCTTTTTTTTTGTAAATGTTCTGCATTAAACAAGACAATGCCTAAAATTTATTCTTCTGAGTTGTATCTACTAATCTATAAAAACTATAGCAGACTGCCACCTATTCTTTCCACATGACCACAATAAGTAAACTTTTTATATCAGAAGCCAGAAGGTACGTGCAGCTGACACACAGCCATTAGTTTCTGGTGGCCAAATTTGAGAGTACGGTTGGTGTATTATAATGATTTATAATACCAAAAATATTTTAGACACACATATTTTACACAAACTTGTTTTTTCCACTTTGTAACACACACACACACACACACACACACACACACACACACACACACACACACACACACAAAATTGATTTTGCTAAGAGTAAGTGGCTCAGCTTTTCTAATAAGGCAAAGCAAAGCTAACAGTGATAGTCTAATGTTAGCATACTTAATCTAGAATGCACATTTGCAAGGTAATGTATTCAACAGATTAAATTACAATAGATAGAAGAATTACCTCCTGCAAGCCGGATCAGATCTGCAGTTTGTCAGTCATGTCCAATCAGGAAAGACTGAAAATAGCTCTTTGTTTTTGTGAATGTCACTGAAAGGTTAATTTGTTATTCTCAAATTTTGTAATATAAATTTGGTGTTCATAGTGAGTTTTTTGCTTTGCTCTCTGATCCTTATTACTTAAGTTTTCTTAATCTGCTTTTTTCTATTTACCAGCCCAGCTTTCCTCCCAAGTTCTTCAGTAGGTTATTGATGCGAACATGTTACTTTTAGGCTTTTTTCTTTATTTTGCTCCACACAGATTCACTTTTGCTACATTCGATGGAGTAAATCAATCCGACGGCAGCCGTGTTATTCTCCTTGGTGGAAGGTTTTAGTCCAAAGACAAGGGTCGCAGAGGATTTTTTTAAGCACAAGAAAAAAAGATACCAACAGGGGCAGCCAAAAAAAATGTAATGGTTGACAGAGGTACTCATCCGGTCGTTCAGGGCAACTAAGCCACTGCTACTATTGCGCCGTGTCAATTATTTTCTAAGAGTCATGTAACTTTGGCAGCTACTGAATTTTGTAATCATGTGTTTTGGTGCACCGAGATGTCTGCAGTTTTACCTTTGTGACATGATCTTGTAGGCGTCTGGAAGATAGCAGTTGATGTTCTCCATCTGGAAAGGGTCAGCGTCGCAGATCTTGTCATCTGTTCGGCCATAGTTGGCACTTTCGATCATTATGACATCACTTCCTGGACACCGCAGATCGATGGGGTAACCCTCACAAGACAGCTCTCTCCGTACTAAGCCAAATGGCAGGGCGGCTCGACTAAACCCTGAGGGAGAAGAGAAAAGAAAGAGCTATTTCAGTTCAAATCGAAGGGAGATGTCTAGTTGAGCTGACACAGAGGAAGACGGTATAAAGGCAGAAAACATAGGCTATCAGAGCTGGGCGTGCTGGATATACATAAAAGCAGAATTCATGTGCATTCCTTTTTATTGAAAAGTCTGTAACTGTTTAGCAAGATGAATCACGTTGATATGTGGATATTGAACTGAGAATTGGACTGCTATCCTGACATAGATCAGTATGTTGAGTGAACATTTTAAATCTCAACCGCACCAGTGGGCTAATGGTGTTAGTATGTCATCCCCATGCCTAACCGGTCTTGCAGAAAATCGATAATTGTCATAAAAATCTAGTTTGTCAGCTAAAATGTCAGGAGCATGGAAACCCCTCATGACGGTCTATGTACAGTAAGCACAGTGATACTCATTTTGTAATGCTTTTTTGTTTTTTCTTTGTCATATTGCTGTCCTGTGTATTATTTCAGGATAGTAACAGTATGTTAATAGCACCTAGTGGTGACTCATTTTTCTATTAAAAATGAAAAAGTACAACAAGCATCTGTATAATATGAGTGTAATTTAATCCACTTTGCAGTACTGACAATTGAAGGGCGGGCTTTTGAGAGGCTGAGGGGGGGGAGTGAGTGAGTGGGGGAGTGAGTGAGTGAGTGAGTGAGTGAGTGCGTCTGTCAGGGAGATTGTGGGGGTAGGAAAAATAGAAAATAAAACAATTCTGTGGCTTTCTTTGATGGCAAACGTAAAGTGAACTACAGTACAGACATAGACTTTAGCATCCCAATAGGGGATATTTTTGGTCCGAGTGACATGACAAGTATAGACAGGAATGGCGTAGAGCTTAGAAATATTGCCAGCTGCCTCTCTATGGACTTTGACTAAACTACTGGCTGAACTGAATAATAACCACAGCTTTCTTGCGTGCAGTGCTCACTCTATTACCTCTTTGAGCCTCTTCAAAAATGGTGTTTCAACTTGCAACTTGGTTGATGGCTGTTGTTAGTGTTTCCAAAGACTCTATTTCCCTAATGAGGTTTAGTTCACAGTCACAGGAAAAAGAAGAAACAAAAAAAAGTGTCATTCCTACTTTTTATGCGCTAATTTGTTTGGCAACTGGACAAGTCGGATCGATCCATTAGCAGAGTTGTTTATAATTACAAAGCACTTTTTCTTTTCATGAGTCATCCTGAGATGTTCTTTGTGTGGCAATAGTTAACTTAAAGCCACTGACATCAGCTTTGCTAAATTGGCCTGGAAAGGCCAAGTTGATGTTATCCTATTGGATGCTTCATCAATAAACTACCAATATAATTATCTTTGTCTGATTAAATGCTATGCTATAATGGCAAGAAATACGCATTCTGTATTGTGTCACTCGCCAGCAAATACTTCTGTGGTATTTTACAAAGAAAGATAAATGCCAGTTTGTATTGTCTGATCCTCCGTTTGTGCACCAATCACGGGAAAGTTTGACTTCGAAGGAGCTCGGGGTAAACAAAGGATATATCTGCATGGAGGAGGGCAGCTTGCCTATCTAACCTCTATAATAATACTTCAGTTGTTTGGGAGCATACAATCATCAGGGATGGATCTTTTTTCCTCTACATGCTCTTTTTGACGGCAAACTTTCTCATGTGACCAATAAGCATGAAAAAGGCTTTCAATTATGATAGGTTTCAGCCATATTTCCTTTTTGCAGCCCCTTTTCTTGCTGGAGTCAAAAAGAAACGCTTAAGGTGATAAACAATTTATCAGTGATGCTGGCTTGAGAGAAAAAGCCCAAGTGGGGGGGAAATGAAAACATGGCATGTTAGGAACAGCACTTGACAGCCAATCTTGAGTTCATATCAGTGCACTTCAGCATAGCTCCATCAAAAGTCAGCCATACAATGTGTAGTAGCTATAAGAATTGTGTAAAACATCAGTCCATGCCACATTACACAATTTCTATTCTCAAAACATGACGTGAAAATGGCAGATTTATGATGGTGGCACATCCATTGCATATATTATTCATATACGAATATCTTCAACTCTAAAAAAAACTAAATTTCTTTCTAATAAATCAACATATTCATGCTTGACTTACTATAGAGGAAAAATATACCTTACATGATCAATTGGATAGCCATTAAATATGGCTAGGTGGGATACATTTTCTTGCAATGGCTTATTTCGTGGCTGGAAGTGAACTGGTTCTTTGGCCATGTGCGAGACCTCCCAGTTTAATCTCTCAATCCACAGCCAACCCCCCATGGACACCAGAAACTCTGTAGAGCATTTGCTATCTCAGTTTCTGGTTTTATGATTTAGAACTGATGCAGTCCCTCTGCTTAAGTAGGAAAACAGAGACTGGAGCAATGAGGAGATAAATGTATGCTCAAGAATACTGGAAGACTCCTACTGAAATGCACTAGCTACTTCTCGACCATGCTGATGACAGACTGTGTAATAAAGTACATTTTCGTGTTCAAATATCTGGAAATCAAACAAAATTGCCATCCTCTTAGCTCAATTTATTCGCCAGCTGGGCTTGTGCATCATGGAACCAAAAGCACCCTCGTAAACAACCTCCAAAAAGCCTCTCTCCACCATTGATTAGGCCCGAGGATGGACTACTTTTTACCCTGGTGTTGGATGGTATTTTTGGTACATGGGGAGATGAGTGACAGACAAATCTATACAGGGACTCACAATAGTCCAGCAAACAATAGATGTAAGTCCTTATTTCAATGTCTACAATTCAGTCAGCAATATTTAGGTGTTTTCTCTGATGTTTTGTACAAGTATTCAATTTTATTTTGCCGATTGATCAGAAAATATTTTGTAATACCCAAAACATTTTGTTTCATCAGCAACATTCATGTACAAATATATCCATTGGTCAAAACAGACTAAAGAAAGGATTTGATGATACTGCTATACTGACAAATCAAAATCTGCTTTTTGTACAAGATCATTTATAATGTAAAATGGAGGATTTATATGACTACTTCAAATAAATCTTCTTTCTCAGTTGCCAATGAGATATTATGAAGCCACCAAAACACCATCGATCATGTTCTGGCACGGTATTGCATTGCAATTACAACAGAATAATGTGATCACAGTGAATCTAACATAGACAAAATTCAATGCTTACTGTCTCAGTTAACCACGTAAATTCATTATTCAGATGAGCCAGAAAAGTAATCAGTATCACGCTCATGGGGTCATTAGCATAATTATTTAGGGAATGCATGATATGAAAATTATTTTCATTCCATATGGTAACAATAAACCATGTCAAGAATATAAACATGTGCTGGATGATCCTTTTCCTTTGCACTTTTCCTGATAAGTGTTCTAAAATCCCACCGAGAACGATCGCAACAGTTTATAGAAGCACTTGTTGCTATATCGTGTTTCAGGGAGCCTTTTTACTTCTGAGCTTTCTACCATTGAGAAAAGCCTGCTGAGCAAACAAAATGACACCACACATAGAGCACACCCCTGGTGCATGGGTGCAAAAACAGAACCCCCATACCTGCAACTGAGAGGATTTTTTTACTTGTGTTCGTTTGAGGTTGTGTCATACATACACACGGACTCAAAGGGAAACTCAGCATCCTCCTCATTGCAAGTAGTACATACTTCAGACACCTGAAAATATGTTTTTTTATTAGCTTTGATGTACCTTCACTCTGTGATGGTACATCCAAAGACAGATGTGTATCAATCAAACACCCAGAAAATAATGAGTTTTACATTCTCTGCATTATTAAACGCCATGGATCAAAAGATCAAGACGTGGTCAATAAAATATCATGAGGAAAACTCCATCTTGTGACATTGGTATCATGGTGCATCGGAGACATTACTCGTCAGATCCTTGGTCATGGCCATTCTGACACTAATCAGGCATTCTGGTCACCCACCCCACCCACTTTCACCACCACCACCAGAAAAGCATTTATAGCCCTCTTCATCTGCTATGTAGAAAGCATTGAGCTAAGCAATGAGCAGTGCCATTGCACAAAAGCAAAGTAGTCAGGTCCATTCTCTTTCTTTCCACCCACAGACTAAAATTACATTGAAAGAAAAACACTGCATAGTTTACAACCTACACGATGCAATAAGAATTAGAGCCAATTTTTGTTTTGTCCACTAGAAAGCAGCTGTTAGGTTTCTTTAGAGCACATTATTACTCAACCTTTTGACACATGTTTATTGTACATGCTGTTATCACATGCTCGTAATTGACATTGATTGGTGCACAGGACCTCTATCTCCATGGGTTATAACACTTTATTACACCAATGAGGAACCTCTATTCAAGGCTTCCCAGACTGGCATTTACCACCATATGTAACCTTTGCAGTTACATTAGGCCCATACAGAATCTGCAGCTGAAGAACTGAAAGAAACTCCCATATGTAAAGTGGACCCATTATACGCCGTCTCTTTGGTGCTGTAATATTTTAATTCATTTTTTTCCACAGATGAGCCAAATCAATTGGAAAGTGACCATCTGGTAGGAGATGAGTGCCACTGAAGCAGAGGTAATGAACAAAATGTCTTCGTATTTCACACAAACGAGGAGTAATTAGGATCTTCATGAGCCATGTAGGTTGGGAGCTTCTCCCATGTAGTCCCATGAAACTAGCCATTACCATGATCAAACCACAAAGAAACATACATACTACAGACATAAAGAACATGTAGAGTATACACAGTTTAATGCAGCTTTTGAAACAGCCGTATGTTTAATGAGGGAAACAAACTTGAGTCTTTCTCAATTAAATAAAAGTGCTTCACTGTTGCCTAGGGATGGTTATGCAGCAAAAAAACTATTCTGCTTTTCATCAGGACTATCCTGCCTCCAGTAAATGGTTTTCATATTAAAATGACTTTGTAACTTGAGTTACACATCTTCCAGAGTTAGTCCAGGGGCAAAGCAGAGGCTGATCAAAAGGCCTATTCAGCCTCTTATGCTGCCATCATTGTGGCCAGAGCACAAAAGAGGTCTCCAGATTATTTTGATGTGAAACCAGATAATTTTTCTGTCGGGGGCTGATGAGAAATGTAACGGGGACGCTGACGATGCTTGTCGACTACCATTAACGCAACCCTTAGATTTTCCTTTGTTCTGACAAGAGCTAAACAGCTGCTTGTAAATGAGCTAGCATCTCTGTTTGGCCCGCCATTATTATGCACTCCTGAGCCGACAAGGTCGCTTGCTGGGGTGATTTAGGGTGAAAGAAAAGTGTGGCCTATAGCATTAGCTTGGAGCCACAGGAAACGCAGCGCGAGTCCTTCAGGTTGTGCCACAACACCCCCCCACCCCCACCCCCGCCTCGCTATGGTACAGGCAAAGGAAGTCTGTAAAGGAAAAGAAACCTTTAAGTCAAGACTCTTCCCACAGTGCTGATTCTATAATCCAGAGATATCCTTTACAACAGCATGTATTCTTAAGAAGTTGGGTCCACACCGAGGAGGAGAAGAAAGAAAATATTGCATATATCCTGCAAAACAGCAGGGTACAAGGTAGACTGCTGACTTGTGTGGCCATTCTGAAAAAGTATTGCAGTACTGGTTTGACAGATATTATTCTTTTGAATTTCTTAACTTTAACTGAAGACTGTGTTTCCATTTTTTTCCACTTTGTGCGTTGAAAGCTGATGTAATTTTTTGGCCATGGCTAACAGCCTACAACAGTCATTTATGAAGAGGTTTGTTTCTCCTTTGTAATTCAGCCCATAACATCTGTAGATTATTAAGCTCTTTGACAACTGATGTTGAAACTATGACTTGTGTGGTGCTGATTACACTGACATGACATCTTAGCTTGTATTAAGATGATCAGTGAGTTATTCTGTATGGGGAAAAGTTATTCTGTAGGGAAAAACTATTGATTTTTCTGTTCTTATTTCATCAATTCATCGGGAAAATGCACAGTGCCTGACTGAAAAAAAAGGGTGTTGCACAAATTCATAGAGGTCTTGCTTAAAAAAATGTTATTAAAGAAAAATTAATATGAAGCCATTAATAAAAATAAATAAAAATTGTGTCAAAATATAGAGTAATAGTTGTGTTAGGTCTTCGAAAGCCAACTTGCACAGAGAGAGGGAGACAGGAACAGAGAGAGAGAGATATTGGGAGAAGAGGCAAAGAGCAGCAGGGGAACGAGCATTCCAACCTCATTTGTATTCTCCACCATCCAATTCACTCCAGTTCATTTACATCTCCGCTACTTCCATAGCAACAGCAGGGGGGCTATCAGGAGCATCTTTGATATAGGTACATGACTGAAAAAGATCTTGTCATTTCTCTCTGAATAGACGCCATAAAAAAGGAGATTTTATTCCAGCCTTTTGGTATAAAAGAGAGTTTCTTAAAGCCTTGTTTACCATGTTAGAGACTTTTTTTTTTTTAACCTTCACTCTTTTCCTCATCCTCAACCAGCACATGTAGACATATAACACTGCACAGGAAATGCCATCACCGTACAGAAAAGAAATATGATCCTTTAACTTAGTACTTGATTTTACTGTGTTCATAAAAAATAAAAAAACATGGACACCAGAAAAGTCTGGTAGCAAAGAAACACTTATGTTTTTTCTTTCTAATCCTGAAAAACTTGAACAAATACAAGGCATCAAGTGGTGCCGCTAGACAAAATGAAAATGCACTGCACCAGCAGGAAAACACAGCCTCATCAAATTCCATGTACACTTGTATGTAAATCAACCTTAAGGTCTAATTAAGCTCTATGGGGCTCATCAAGGTCATAAATCCACTTTTTTTTCATAATGCATTATTGACTTCATATCATCTGCACATGTCGGCTGACTGCACTCGCACAAGCACACAAAGTCATCTCACTGTCTAATATCTGATAGCCCTGGGGCTAGGCGGCGTGTGTATGTGTGTGTGTATATTTGTGTATGTGAGAGAGAGACTGGGGGAGTGCTTTTTTTAGGTCACACAAAAAAGAAAGGACATATTCTGGTAATGAAATGGCTGAAATCACCATCAAACATTAAAATCTGTTTGTAACAAATGGTCACTGGTCGATTTGAGTCCTAAATTACAACATACTTTCACATTTTCAAGGATAGGTCAAGGCTTTGTGCTCATTTTGTTATAAGTGTTAAGGTAAATTTGGTTCCTTTCCAAAAATTAACAAAGTGAGCATCTTTCAAACCCGCACTAAATTAAGAAATTATATAACCCTACAGTTTAAATTCTGCAAATTGAAAGTGGGCTGCCTACTCTTTAAATGTGGTTTGTTTAATTAGTAGTGGACTGATCCTATGAGTCGTTACCAAAGAGAATTGATAAAGTGCAATCCCTGCTACGAGTCATGGCGCCTTTTAGCCGCAGTGAGCTCTTTGGACCTCATAACTCAGCTTTATCAGTGACATTTTTATCAGAAGATATCAAATGATCCAGAGTTTAAACATGACACAGATGTGAGTCATATTTTTTTTGGTTGCCAAAGACATTTAAGACTGGATTTGCAATGTTCTTGTCAGCTCTTCCTTTTGGTCCATAGTATGTTCACAGCTTCCATTACAAACAATGAAAAAAGATGGACTCAGATACATTTGATAGACTTCCTTCTCTGCTCCAATGAAGCGTTTGATGCTCCTTGATTCAGTAAGGAAGCATTTCCCAGTGGGTCACCAGTGGCAGTACACACACAAATGAGAAGGGTCCATCTGCTTGGTTTGCATTCCCAAAGTGCAATTCCTCAAGCAGACCACAGCAGTGGTTCCTCTTCCCGAGACTCAGCTCTCATGTGTATGCATTTGTGCCACATTATTCAGCTAGTGCTTCAACTGACCCCCACCTGGCATTTAAATTCCCTGACCAACCGGGTAGTCATGCCCTGATGACACGACTCCTGCTCCAACTGAATTCTTTGTGCAGCTTTCTTCAGACTAGACAGCAGACTTGCCGTCTTCTTGGTTAGGTGGATTGTTATGTGGCAGAATGCTATTATACTCACACTGGCCTCCAAGGCTTTTGTCTCTTCAGCACTCAAGTTTATGCACATATTCTGCACACCTACAGGGTACTTCTCTGACAAATGCAACACAAAGCAAACAGCAATATTGATTGATTTATTTGTTTATTTTGATAAAGGATTTTTTTTAATCAAGGGACTATCATCTTAAGATTTCCTGCGGTTCAAGGATTCAATCTCATAAGCTAAAGTTGGCCACGCGAAAATTGAATTTTACTCTTGTTTCAGTTCATCAATGATTTATTGGCTGCTATTCATTATAATCTAGAGCTGAATATTATTTTGATGACCTTCCATTTTATACGTTTTTTGTGTTTTTCCTTCAGTGAACTGATTGTTATTACAGTCAAAAGAAGGTCCCCCCCAACATTTTTTTTACTAAAAACTCTCAGTTTTGGATTAACCTCCTTTCAATCTAGTCCACAGACTAAGCCTGCTTCACTCCTCCATCTGTTTCCAGCCCTTACGTGTCACAGCAGGGGCACTTTGAAGTTCTCGTTTAAGGATTTATCAGATGTCTCTCATGCATCTCAGCCTTAATTATTGCTTGTTGGCTATTTAAAAACAATTTGGGGACTTGTTGGTTTATGTGTATGTGTGTGATGGAAATTAGGGTACAAGAGCAACTATTAAGAGAGGCAATGGTCCAGCTGGGCTGAGTCAGTATTGTAAACGCTGGGGTTGATTAAAAATTACTTATGTCATTTAATGTTTGATTTGTAACCTCTCCACGTGGGAAATCTGTCTTTAGTGACTATTTTCTTCAGCCCATCATTCACTTGGGGGGGGGGGGGGGGGGGGGGGGGGGGGGGGGGGGCTTAAGGGCAGAGGCCCACACCCTTGACATATGGACGCACTCAGGGGTCATTATGACTCAGAAGGTCAAAAGCCGAGCCACACGCGGTCAAGTCGTAGTGATCTACCAGAGCACAGAGGGGCTGACATGACGTGTGTTGGGTCTAATAGCCAAGTAAACCCGCACTTAATGACTTCTTCGCTCTAATGACCTAATGAGCCAAAACAACTTTATTATTGACTCACAGCATATATTAGCATCCTGGCTTTGGTCAAGCAGGTTTTGGACAATCTTCACTACAAAGAAAAGGCTATAAGAAGTTTGAACAAAAGAAGAAAATACTGAACGTACCAGTGAAACTCTTTAAGTTAACAAGCTTCATAAATGGGCACTCAGAGTTCCTTCAAAAGGGCCTGGTTCTAAATCCTTTTTATTTATGGGTATAGTTTCACCACCCCTCGTTTACAGGAGCCTCTTCAGGATTTACGGCTGCTCTAAATCAGGACTGAAAGCAAGAGGACAAAGAGGATTCTGCTAAGGGCAAGCAGGGGTAGCTTGCATCTGACTCTCGGGCGTGAACTGTAAAATCTGTGAAATCTTAAGCCTTTGGATAAATAATGTTCTCTTAGCAGAATCTGTCATTACTAGTTCTGCAATCAGTTTTCATTGCATGACATCTGAACTATAACCACGCATTCCTGTGCTTCAGTGAACATGCCATTCAACAGCATGCTTACAATGAAAACGTGATTACATGCCCCTTGAACACCTGCAGATTGTTGTTTACATAAGGTATTTCACCTGATATGGGGTGGAAAACTTACATGCATGATTCAATGGTTTGTATAAATAGCTGCTCTCATAAGACTAGTTAAATGTATTCATCCCTTGGTGGCTCCTGTTGCTTAAATCAGATGCAGAGGGACTAAATTGCTCACATTGATAAAAAAAAAACATGTCATTCACACTATGTACACACAGTAACAGTTCATTCATAACAGACTCATCAGTCTCTAGTTTAATTCACAGAAAAGGCTTAGGCCTATTTAGGTAACTAGTAAATATTGCAATACTGCACTCTATGTGACCTGAACGCTGCAGTCTAATCACCTTAAAATTCCAGAGTATTACAGTAGCAAACAGGAAACCAAGCTACATTTGCCCTTTGACCAGCTGAGCTGCCTCATTCGTCTGGCGCGAGGTGCGCATGCTGGTTCTTGTTTGAAATACCATCTAGGCTGGATAATCAAAAACATTCTCCTCGTCTGCCCCTTCTAGACTTCATCAGCAGTCCTTGCGTGAGGTCTGTCTGCAGTCCTTGATGTCCACTACACAGGCTCTAGCAACATAAAAATATTACACAACTAAAGAGCCTGTGCTATTTGTATTGCTATTTTGATACGGTTAGATTCTCAATCCACAATTGCGCCACATATATCAGAACCTTTCAAATCTTATCCTGCAGCAACTTAAAAGACACTTTTTCATTCCACAATGAGGAAGAAAAATAGAACATAGGAGCAAACTACAACTTTAAAACTGGAGGCATATCTCTGACAAATTGAAGCCTATTATACAAAGATGCCCACATACTGCTAGTATCTGCCATAGCCCGATCAGAGACAACCAACAAAGAACAACACAATCAATGTTCCATGAAAATAACGTCTTTTGTTATAGACCACTGAACTGGAGATTGATAAGTTTTCCCGTATTTGTGATTCAGAGAAGAGACTCAATGGGTTATCAGAACATATTTTGTAGATTGTTTGGGATATACTTGTTAGGGGCCCACATGTTTTACCTGAGCAACAACAAAGTGAGACAGAGCATGACGGTAAAATACAAGGCAGACAGGGACATGTGGGTAGATGACTAATCTAGGTTGCCTGAGATCCCACCCAGCAAGGGCCTCGTGAGATCCATGTGAATGCCCATTATCCACAAAGATCAGCACCGAGAATGATGGGAGAAGGTAGGTTTCACACTAAGTCTGAGGCTCAGTCACGCTGAACTACTCTCCCAGACATGTCTGAAACCCAATTAAGGACCATGTTAGAGGTTGAGCACCATGTTGAGCAACACAGTCCTGTTGTTTTGTATGAGAAGTCTGCATGACTTAATTTAACAAATAGCCATATCTTTGCAAGAGAAAAAAAACAAAAACGCTCAGGAACCTTCAAAAAAGGTTAGACGTAAAGGGATAAGTAGCCTCATCAAATACTATATACGGTGTCCCTGCTATAACTAAAACATGGAGGAGAGCAAGAGGAGTTTAAACAAGGCACCTTGTCTCCTGTCTGAACTGCCGTATCGGTGTCACGGCCGAGATCCCAGCATGAGTTATGGACGGCGACAGCCCACAACAAACTAATGATGCTTCTCAAGGTTATCTCTGCATAAATAACTAATAAAAAGAATGCTGATGCAGCAGCCCAACCCCACAGACACCTAACATAGGCCACTAGGATGGCGTTAAAAACCTTTGGCAAGGACAGTGAGTTAATAATTATGAGCTTCAGTCATTCTGGGTTAGTGGAACATCTTTTAAATGCCTCAGTAGCCAGGTGAAGGAAGGGCCTGTGTTTGGGTGGAGGGAGGAGGGTGGCAAGATGTCAAGAGCTCCCTTATGCTCTTGCATGACAAACACCAACCTGGAGCCACCAGTGACAAAGCCCTAATCCAGAAAATCCCTCCTTCCTTTACTGAAAATCCTAATGAGGATTTGAAGTGCTCAGTAGGGAGGAGACCCAGGGGCTGTGGTTACACCTTGCCACTGCTTGCTCTCCCAGTCATTGTCTCCTTATCTCCTTATTGGCCAAGCCTGGCTGGCGTTGAAAGAGACATGACAGCATGGTGGGCCTTTGTACACAGACCCCACGCCTGCCTGGCTCCATGGGAAGCCAGAATCCACAGTCTGCCGCAAACAACCAGGATGACATCAAGCGTGAGGTGGAAAGAGAAAACCGATAGAAGTTGTTTACAAAAGACACACGAGACAAAAGGATAGATTTGCCCCTTTAGCCTTAACTGTTTTAGAGCTGTCTCCAATATGAAATAAATTGGAAGCTGTAAAAACCAAGCTTAATAGGCAAATAAGTGTTTCATATAGTAATCACCTAAGAAATTATTTGTTTCTTTTAACAAATTAGCTATGGGCCAGCCTTTTCAAAGTATCTAAATTACCAAATTAAGTGGTCAGGGAACTGGAGTGTGGCGCCACAGTGGGGTACTAATATTTTCCATGGAAGCAACTCTGCAACAAATTAGTACTTCAAAAAGAACAGGCCTACTGTCCGCAGCTTCACACATTGACAGTTGGTATTTTGATGTTTTTCTTTTTAAGATAACATGCACAAACAACAAATTTTTATGTGATTGGATTTACCTGCAAGATACAAATCTGCTTTCCATGTCCCCTAACAGCATGCCCTAATACAGTTAAGTGTGACACGAGGGCAGGAAAAGTGTGTAAAAAAGAAAAGAAGGAATGGCGATTTTCAGAAATGTTTAAAATAATAATAAAAAATATGCTTTCAGGGTTATAAAAAGAGGCTAACCAGAGCAAATAGGCGGTGGCACAGCACCGGGAGGTGATGGATCCTGTTCTTGTAGGTCCCGTCTCACAATAAGCCCTGGGCTTTTACTTCCAATAATTACATTTCAGAACACCTTGATTGTCTATTTCACTCCATTCACTTTGAGATGAAGGCTTTAAGTCTTTTCTCTTTTCTTTTCACATGATATAAAAAGACCACTTTTAAAGGTGCCCTTCCCTGTTGCCCTTGAGAAATCTCAAGTACTTCAAACATTTCAAGCTTTTAGGTGAAACAATAGTGTGGTTTCAGGGAGAAGAGGGAACAGAAATTCTCTGTGTCAGACTTGTTCAAACAAGTTCTGCCAGTGTAACGCAGCGTTTACATCATGGCTAACTCTTTATGTACCCTTAATCTCACAGACACAACCACCACAGGCCCCATAGTAAGTGAATGATAACATCTGGAGACCACACAACTGCTCTTGAATGGTTGTTGCATAAAGTCTCCATGACCTACTTAACTTTGGCCATTTCAAAACAGTTAAGTTGATCACAATAAGGTGGGGTGCCTCAGTATCAGAAAATGTAACAGACATATAGGTATTTTCTACCGATATATACTTGCAACGCTGTCTTGCATGTTGCAAACTTTGCCGTTTCTACTTCTTGACACAGAATCCTTGCTCTGCTCAATTCTGCCGCACTGTAATTCTAACACTCTTTGGCAAAGCCTTTGAAGAAAGCGTGAGGCTGAGCTAGGTGTGAATTGTTATTCTGTCGCTGATATAGACAAATCCCTTCAACCCCACCAGACTTGATTAAATTATTTTGGAAGATATGTGAGCCAATGCGTTGCAAACGGGGAATCACAGTTTTTAGCAAAAAAACATTATTACTTCAGAAATTACACCATCTCCTTTCTGGTGGGTTGCTATGGTGACATCCTCAGAGGACACCAGTAGGACAAAAGGAAGTAAGGTCAGAGGAAAGGATACTGATCAAATTAAAAGAAGGAGATGTCTGGCACTTCCCTCCCCTACCTTAAAATGTGTCTTAAAAATCAGTCAATACAGAAATGTTGTGTGGTAAAATCTGCATTTTGTTTCCACATATTTCATGTCCATAAGGTTGAGAAGCTTGACACTGTTTGAAAAAAGAAGAAGGTAAAATTGATGTAGCAGAGGCCAAGATATTGTGTCTTTCAGTCCCTAGTATGGATCAGCTCCTCCTTCACAGGCTCCTACCCCTTCCGTAATGCAACTCATTAATATCTTTTGTTAGACCCTGCTTGCTGATAAATACCCTTTTTTTTTAAACTCCACATTCCCAGTTTATCTTACGTTACAAAAACGGGCAAGAAAAGAGTCTGCATACAGATCACAGTCACGTATACTTGTGGAACTGATGGAGTAAAAATGTGGAGGATGGAACATGTATTGTATAGAAGGAGGTCACACAGCCCTATAGCTACAGTTTCATTCTTGGCTGTGGGTATTGCTTCCTTCAAATGTGTAAAAACAAGTGGAAAAGGAACCTAACTTAAGACTATTTACAGCATTCCACTAACCCATTTAATTCAATTATAAAAATGCATTAAAAAGATATTAGGGGTAGACGCAGTTTAATGAAGCGTGTTTACTTGGGGATATTGTTTGTAATGAACTGTTTGTGGTCTGATCTGTGCGGTTGGGATGGGAAATGGGAGGAAGGTGAGGGCAGAGGGGAAACAAGAAGAGGATACAGGATACAGTTTATGAGATACGGTTTGGATGGATAAATTCTTGTAATTACGAGACAGCTGAGAGTGATTTAATCAAAGCTAAATGCACTATGATTAAAACACATTCAAGCTTTATATTGTTTGAGGTGTGAAATTTGTGTGTGTCTGCCATGTGACAGAACATTTTTAGCGGGGAATTTACAAATGGATCCAGCTCTGATGCCACTGGGAACAACAGACGCTCTCAAGCAGAAAATCTCAGACAAATCACAATTTACCAACTAATGAAACCACTCAAGATTATCCCCCATCCGCCTGTGCCCACTGTCCTCAGAGCTGCATTTCTTACACAATCACTGCCTGAGCTCAGAGGAGTAGCGGTGGCTTAAGTCACAGCGTCACTGCTCATGTTTCATTCTTGAATCAGACAAGAGTGAAAACTGTTTCCTGGCTCCGGCTGTCATTGAGACAGCACTCATTCAAAATATGCTATTAAAATACTGACATGAGAATGAATCAGTTTTTAGAGAAAACAAAGACAACTGTTTCATTTGTACTTACCCTCTGTGGAGTGCACTTGTGCTAGTGTGATGAGAAACCAGCAGAAGGTGTGAAGTTTCCGCAGGGAGCAAGCCATGGCGCCCAGTGTTGATTGTTTGTGGCAGGTTTGTGTTGTGACTAAAAAGGTTCTGATTACAAAAGTCCAAGTCAACTGGTCTCACAGATGCTCATCATTGATCCTCTCACCTGTGGAGCACACCAAGAGAGATGGTCAGTTCAGGGAGGAAATGTATTCCACGTGGTGAGCTCTGTCCCTGTGTGATTTCACAGGAAACTTCATCCTGCCACAGTCTTGCCACAAGACATTAATGTTGCATTTACATGCCACAGCAGAAATGTGACACACTTTAAGCTGTGAAATGCTACATAACCAACCAAAATAACTCCAAAAGGTCAATAGTAATGCTAATAATAATAATTGTGAGAAGGGAAATCCCTTAATGGCTACTTAATGCTAACCATTTCCCTGGCAGGGAGAGCTGGGACCAGTGCTGTCAACAATCAGATAACGTCCATCATGTCCATCTCCTCGTGATTGCTAACCTTATCAGTGTTGTGTCAAATTATATTTTCTGCATCCATTACAAAGAACATATGTATATACCTATTTGTGCTGAGACTTGTCATTTCCAAAGATTCACTCTATTGTAGAACAAAACTTTCCACACATTGAAAATTTGAATCCGCCCAACATAAAAAAAAAAATTGACGGAAGAGTTGCACCAGGAACTGACCTACTGTAAATTGACACTGCATTAAAACTCTGCAACTACAAGGCGGAAATTATGAATTCACTGACAGTAAATACAAAAGATATCCATAGTAATAGCTTGATGAGCATTAGCCAAAAAGCTTTTCATCCTGCTAAGGTCACATTAGTTTGCATTAGCTTGGTTTGTGTCTGAGTAATAAATGGAAAAAATATTTTATAATAGAAGTGGATGTAAATGATGTCTTGTTTGGTCATATAGGGATGTTGTTTCAGTAATTTAGTAATTTAAGAACGTCCACATTTTTATTAGTAACATTATAGTGTTTTTTTTAAGTAGAATGTCCTCCCACAGGCGTTTCACTTCTAGTTCAGCAGAGGTTCAAATGTAACAGTACTTCTCTTTCACTGATGTTTTGTGACTCTCTCCACCCCCGCGCCCTAGCCAAACAAATAAAGAAACACTACCAAGCAAATGGTCATTTCTCTCTGCTGTGACTGACCACAAACAGCCTTATCTCCCTCACCCCTTCCCTCCTCACCCCTCCCTCTCGCTTACATCTCAACAAATTCCTGTCTCCCCACCTCATCTGTACCTGTCCCTCTAGTACTAGGCTGTTTGATTGTTTGTTTTTGCTCTCTTTTTGCTACAAAAGCAAATGGCCTCCTCCCTGTCATGGATACAGTGCTGGGGCTGTGTAGGGTGAAACCTAATGCCTACCTGTGCGCCCAGGCATGCGTTTCACACTACTAACGGCTCCCTTTTGTGTGTGTGTTTACACTGTTGGGCTAAACTCAGTCCTTTCACTCCCATGAACCATTAGCACATTCACCATGGGACAGGGCATCACTCTGGCAACAAGGCACATAGGAGCCCATTAGAAAACTTTTTTCTTTTCTTTTTT
>NC_048415.1:12797562-12833466 GCF_013103735.1 Etheostoma cragini | reverse complement strand
ACACACACACACACACACACACACACACACACACACACACACACACACACACACACACACACACGAACGATGATGATCCCATTCAATCATTTTATTGTCATGCACAAAATAATGTACTGTAAAAACAAAAAATCAGTTTAAAGTAACAGTTTGACAATGGTGTTTGTGTTGTTCAATACAATTTCCCCAGTAATGGTAATATAACAGAAAAATGAAGAGACATCTTTGGTGATAATTGTTTCTACAAAGCAGATTGGCACCACTGGCACTATCACTGAAGGTGTGAGTTGCAGCATTAAATTTGTTTCAATGTCAATCAAAAATATTAGTTTTATTTTCCCACCATCCCTAGCCTTGTCACTTATTTATCAAATATGGTCCCACTTTGCATCTGGTTCACTCCGTGACCTCTGTGGTGCATGAACAAAATCAAAACACAGACACTATGGGATACACCTGCCAAGTCCTACTCGGCTTACGACCTTGATATAAGTAAGATAACCCGATTATGGTCTTTACATGGTAGTTGCAATTATTGGTGTGTTGCCTTGATTTGGTTGCAATCTAATGATTGGAGTGCACATGCAGACATTGATTGTCCCAATTCAGATTAATGCAGTGGATTAAGTGCTGGACCCAAAACCTGTTAAACACTTAAAGGTCTATGAATGACACTGGCATTAAGTGCAGTCATACCACATTTACCCCAAAACTATTAACACAGGGTCTATTTTAGTAAGTGTTGCAAATGTAATACCATACACCTGAGTACAACATTATTTACATCTGGAACAGGTGCATTTCAGAATATTTTTGTCTCTTTAGTGAATGCAGGTGCTTTTGCTTACATATGTAAACAAACTTTTATAAGTCTCAAAGCCTGAGATAACAGTGTTGAATCAATATGATTATTCTTGCTTCCCTTTCATCATTGCTTAGTGTAAAAAAAAGAGGCAGCATGCGCAACAAACCTCCTGTGTTAGAATGTGGAGACAAAGGCAGTTTTGCCTCCAAGGCAGTCGAGATCCCCTACCATGAAAAAAAAAGCAGAATGTAGATCCTAGTACATGTGGATGGGTGTTCTGTAAATCTATGATAACAGTCCTATACTTTAATATATTTTGTATCATGCTGTGAGTATTTAACATGCTGAGACACCAAAGGCGCAGAGTAGAGGGAGACTGCTGTTCTCATTAAATGTGCTGAGGTCTCCCCTCTCAGCTGGGGGTTTCTCTTCTCTCTCCGCCTTGAAACAGAAACCGACGGCGATCATACCTTGAATGTTTTCTTAAATAGCCCTCAAGTTGGGTGTGATCTCAGAACAGGTTTTAGCATCTGCTACAAAGTGTTGTTGTGCTGGGCTTTGGAGTTTATACGGTGGGGGTGGATAGATGATGAAAAGCATCATGATCAACATGGCTGCTTCTAATGAACCAGACACAGGCAATTTTCTGTGATTGTTAAGCACAGATTGCTTAAATGTCAACAGGCATCGTACTGTTTTGACTAAATATGAAGTCATTGCAGACATGTGTTTAAGTACTCTGAGAAATGGGAAGCCACAGGGGCGTGGGCCCAGAGGCTTTAAACATATGTGTGTTTGATATATTCACAATACAACAGAATGCTTTATAATCGACAACTGAGTGACAAAATTGTGAATTGCAGGATCCCAGTTGGCCTTCTCAAGAAAAGAAAAAAAGGCTTAGGAGCTGGGAGGAAGGGGGTTATTAGAACAAAGGGGATGGGGCTGATTGAAAAGGACAGTTTGAAATTTGAATGCAGCAGGGGTCTGAAAACAAGAGGCAGATGTCAAAGAATGCCGGGCTCCTTAGACAAAGCTCCCGGTTGTCCCTCTCTAGCTGTAAGAAGGCCACAGGAGAATAGAAGAAGAGTTGGGCCATTCTATAAAACGAGGTCTGGGGGAATGGAGGGGGGGGGGGGAATAAAGAACCTGAGTGGGGGTGGGGGCGTCCAGTTACAATGAAAGATTGACAGCTTGCAAGTCTTGCTTGACCCTTGAATTAGCCCCTGAGCTTTCAACAAACATCAAGAAAGAGTTGGGATGTTAATTGTCACAGAACATCACAAGGATGTAAAGGAAGGGAAATATGGGGCCGGGAATTCACTAAAATGTAAATCAGAACCAACAGACCACCACATGTTGAATGGAGTGAACCCATTTGGTTCCTATTGGGTTTTCCCAACAGCATCCTCATACATGAATTCATACATACTATAAGACTCCTCTTATCTCTCTTTCTTTTAGCCACTTTGAAGGGGGAAATTGAAATACCTGGTGACACAGGGTCTCAGTCACAGAACACACAGCCTCAGCTGTGGAAGAAATATATTCCCAAAAGAAATTGTGTTCCTGCTTTGACACTGCTGAAGATGTACAATTTGCAAGAGTAAATCAGAAAATTTGCACTCCAGAGGGGAGAGATTGGGCTGGTGATCAGATGAGCATGGAGCCCCACTGAGTTAGATGTGGGGCAGGGAGACCCCTCTGCTGAGGGAATGATTGAGAGCAGCACAGGGCTAGAGGAGCTGAATGACACCCAACCAAACTGTGTTTGTGTCTGTGCAAATGCAGACCCTGAAGGGAGCTCAGCCAGAGAAATAGCAGGTCAAACACGCATGCTGCGCAACAGGATGGCTCAGCTAGTTGGGGGGGGGGGGGGGAAAGCTGAGGGTGGAATAATGTAGGGGGTAAAGAACAGAGAAGAGGCAAAGAGCATTGCATGAGGGTTTTTTCTAGTTGGATGGCTTCTCTGTTAAAGCTCTTACATAACATTTTATTAGAACATCATCTGCAAAAAATAATAACTCAGATAGTTTAAACATAATATGGCCAAAGATTAGGGCGAACATCCCTTGTAGCTACACTATATTGCAGGCTAACAGTTTCTGATCATTTTCATGTATTACCCGACCCATGTCATCATCTGAGAGTACATAAACAAATTGTTTTTGAATCCGTACATCATAATGTGGATTAAATTAATCATTAGCTAGACCTTATGCAAGCCACAATTCCACAGAAAATACAGTAGCACGCCAGGGAACCGGAGCGTGTGACATACAGTAAGTGTGGCTCTTGTCATGCTCATTGCTCTTAGTGTTTGCACCATTAATCATTTTTATGAGCCACTCAATTAATCGATTAGAGTACTCCCCACTGGTCAGGAACTATGGCTACTAAATAACGTAATCATGAAGCTGGAACACTCATACTCATCAATAGAGTTATGGAGACAAAGATGGAAGCATTGTAAAAATATATATACACACACACACACACACACACACATATATTATTTTTATATTTTTCAGGTTGAGTTTTAAATGTGAGAACTCCATGTTTATCAGTGAGTATTCACTAATTTTAAAAATGTCAATACATAATGTGTTTTTGTGAAAGTCTTACTTTTTTATTTTTAACTATAACCCTTGACACTGAGTGCTACATTGCCCTCTCCCTGGATGTATATTAAATCCATAGCCTCATAATCACTTTACCAATGCACAAAAACCCTATTAACTCTGAAAGATACCGACACCTGTCTGTCCACATGGATTATAAACCAGATGATTTGCCCCGGTAACAAAGTTTTAATACAGGTTCCATACGTTTTTAGTTGTAATTTTGATGTTTTACTGGGAAGTAAAGTGGATTATCTCAAATGAAATTTCAAAATGTCATTTCCACTTGCTGATAGCACAAAACTATTCCTTTCAGGTCTATTGAGATAAGAATGATTCAGCCAGGGCCGTTAAACGGTGTCTTTGCCAAATGTTCCTCCGCTTAGGAATTAATAGGCTGACATTAATACAGCTAGATAAATAGGAAGGTCAGGAATGGGAGCCCTGCCATTATATGGGCATCTCATGGTGATAGTACCTGCCAATCAAGTCCAATAAGTCCTTGACACGGCACGGTTCACCTTGCAGTACACTGAGCGCATGCAATATGTAGTGTGTATACTCCCCTGTCCAGAAACCAATCCAATTAGTACGTGCAAAAAAATATGTTGCAGGGTTGTTGGTTGGGGGGAGCACATTTACACACCAGAAACGAAACATTTGTTGTGTGATCCAGTTTGCCATGGCTAAATTTGTCAAAACAAATCAAGGATTATACAAAATGAGCGAGGCAGTTGGCCCACACAGACTTCTAAAATCCTCTTCTCAGTTTCAGTCAAGATCATTGTTGTGTTCATTCAAAAAATAATACAATGTGCCCTGGCAAAGTCAAGCAGTGGGGACAATGAACAACTGTACGTTCACAGCAAAACACAACTAACATGTGTCGGGTAAAAGGCGTCAGAGTCATTCATGCTGTTGCATGCTTGAAACTGGTGAACAAATAAACACTTGAGGTCAGAGATTTGCTCATCGAGGTCACATTCATTGAATGCTGTTATTCGGTGCGGCAGCTTGTGTCAGTCATCTAAAAACAGTGTTTGTTTGCAGAAAAAGGGCAGAACCCTTTTGGATGCACAGGCCCTGGTTTTGCTCTATAATAGTAATGTGCTGTATTTAAACGGATATGCACCACTAAGCAGCTTTTGTGAGCCTCCTTATCCCCCTTCCTTCAAAGTGAGCAGCTGAATGGTTAAAACCCTGCTCCATCCTTCTATTAAGGACCTCCCCATCAATAATGCACTGTGATCGTGAGGCGTTATTAAACAGGATGATTAATTTTTAAGGTAGTGGGCAGCAACACACAACATGAAGAAGGTAACAGAGAAGATGACTTGTGAGGGAAATTAAATGGGAGCAGAGCAAGAAGAAAAACAAGCCATTTACTCATGTCTTTACTGGTTGTAGAAATGAGAAACAAAAAAGAAAGTGAGCAATTTATCTCTGCGACCAAACATGTTTTAACTCCACCTTGAGTTAAAGATGTGTTATTAAGTAAATCCCTGGCTTACAAAGAACGCACAATCCTGATATTGAGTCGTAGCCTATTTGGCACAATCCACATCTCAATTGTCTAAAAGATCTTTCTCTACTTTGTTTGCCATGCTTGAGAAAAATCTCCTCTTTTGTGACTGGTATATTTAACAATGGCTAACTACTAGCTTTTACCTGGATTCACATCAGTGCACTTGAGCACTCGTAATATATTTTTCTCTCGGTACACATTTGTTTAAGAAAGCATCAAGAAAGAGGCTCCATCTTTAAATCACTCGAGTATGCTTAAAATGTGCAAGCTTGGAAAGCAGTCATTGCGTTTTCCAAAGTCTTTGATTTTTGAAGGGTGCTAATTCTTTCAGATTAGAGGCAGTGTGCATTATGTGGCAGACCTTGGCTCAGTGTCTAATTGAGGCTTTTAACCTTTCTGTGGCTCAGAGGAAGGACAAACAAAGCCAAAATAAGGGACACCACATAATCTCAGTCCTCACCAAAATAGAAAACAGCACAAGGACCTAACCCGTACACCAGAAGCATTACTACACAAATTATTTCCACAGTGAAGTGGATCTACTGTAACCTACTTCATCCTAGCATATTTCTATCCCAGTGCTGCCGTATCTATTTTCAATCTAAAAGATGGCATGAATGCCTTTTGTCAGTTAGGGGAAGCAGCGTATGTCAACCTAAAACAAGGTGAAGCACTGTGTCTCGTCAGGAAGCGCAGACAAAAGAAGTGGGTGTAGTCTTTTCTTGAATGCAATCACTTGTCAGCCCTAAATCTTCACTCAGTACGGCCCTGACAGGTAATGGTCCTTGTTCAACCTGGTGATTCTATATTGGCATTGGTTTTTTAGACAGAGTAAATGTCTAAAAGGCATTTAGCTGCGGCTCAGAAATGAATGCTTTACAAGCTCGGCTGCACAATAACATGAAACGTACTTTTAAAAAACAAAAAAAGAGGCAAGCATCTAATACAACCTTTATACACAGCAACATGAGAAAACAGAGTCATTTAAGTTGCTTTGAATTGTTAAGTTGCATCATTAGATTCCCTCGTGTAGTTTCAGTGTCCCTGCACTCTCCCCACTTTTAGCCGGGAAAGAGAGAGGACAGTTTTAGGGCTGAGCCTTCTCGACAGGCTTCATTAGCATAACATCATCACTGTGTGGGGGATTGTGATGCAAACAAGCTCAGATTGGCTCATTCCAAACCCCTCTTACAATAACTAAGGTGCTACAGGATCTCACTCCTGCCTGCTTGCTGTACAATAGATTAGCCTCGTTGGGACTGAGACAAAGAGAAAGAGGTAGATTTCTAAATAAGTTTCATCTTCAATTTGGACGTCAGAGATGTTATCAAGCAACCACGTGTATTCTATAGATAAGAGTGAAAGCTGCTGTCTTTGGCCTTTTCAAATCTAAGCATATTAGATTAGATTAGATTAGACAGACTTTATTGATCCCAAATTGGGAAATGTCAGTGCTACGGCATACCACAGGAGAAAGATGATTAAAACAGTAGGTGAAAAAAATATAATGGTATGTTAATTATAGGCAAAAATCTATTTTTTAAGAATAGACCCTGGTTCCAGCTGAATATGATTCAGGCTGGACATGATTAAAAATATACAGTATGTAAATGGGACGTGGCTTATGTTATCGTCCCCTGCCAACCCACAGTAGGACAGCTGATACAGCAATCACTGCTTCTACACCTTGTGTATGTTTAATATGTGTTTGCTCTTTTGTGATAACAAAACAGGATGAGGGGGGGGGAAAACAAACAGGGTTTTCTTTTTTTGTTCTTTTTTCCCCCTCTCTCTGAATTGCTGGACTAAAGTCGGGGAAACTAAAAACACAAGGAGAGAAAGAGCAGACAGATACAGGAGACTGTCAAGCGGACTGCGATAAAACATTCACTAGGAAATTATCTCCCTGTCATAAGGCTCTCCTGTTTTGAATACCAAAGGGATTCAAATTCCCAAACAAACTCTGAAAGGTTGACCAATTTCGGGCTCTGCCAAACGATAGCGGATTGCAGTACGGGTCGCACCTTTGAACCGCCGCGCTGGAGGTAATATGGAGCAGAGATTATAATCTCTGTATCTCGGCGTAGGTAATCCACTGAAGTGTAATTGCTACAGCTCTATGTTACACAAAATAATGAGAGGAGAATAAGATTCACTACGAATATGAAGTGAGTGTGATAACAAAGTCCCATGTCGGGAGAGAAGGTAATACTTTGACAAGGGCTCTTGCTGGGAAGGAAGATTCTCCTCTGAACAACAAGCGTCTCTGTGAGGTGGTTTCCCTAACTTTATGTACCATTCAGAGAGTGTAGATAAAAGATTACGTTTTATTTGACACAACTGGCTGGTAGATTATATAAGAGAATATATTTTGCCTTTCCTTGACCTATTTCTGCATATACCGCACAACATAATCAACAAATATTGTCCTGTATAAATTGTCGTGATCGGAGTGTGAAATGCGGGGGGGGGAAAACGCAACGTCCTTGCGGCAAAAACTTGAAACAGAATCAACTTTTGGAGAAACGCTGTCACCTACCGACAACCAGACAAAACACGATGGAGTGGGGAACACAATAGAGACACAAATGGGCCAATTAGGTGACACTCCCACACCGCCGCACAACCCTGCGCTGCGCGCTAATCGCCGCAATGTCTAATTTGGTGTGAATGCAGCCTTAGATTTGAATATTTTGCTATTGGTGCAGTCTCATTTAAAAAATATCTAGCATTGCAAAACACGGAAAAGCGGCAGCTTGTTAAGTGTCCAAGACTGGGTTTATCCTTCATTTTTGTGTGTGTGTACTATACTCTCACACAAATGCTTACATTAATGATTCACTTAAAAGAAATGTCTTGATTTGCATTCCACAAATTGTACTAAATTGTGACTTAACAAAAAAGAAATCAAATAACAACCACAGGCTGAAAGCAGTGATTTACTGTAACTTCAAAGGAGATATTCTTGTCTACCTAATAATTATTCAACCCTGTCCCGTGAATATTTTCCATCTCCGTCATTCTTCGATGTTTTATGTACCAAAAATATCCTCAGTGTCAATTAGCACTTTTGTTTGGGGCTATCACTGCACGCTCCAGTTACATGTGTTATGAAAGCTTCATTACACATGTCTGTCCTGGCACAAAAATGCTTAACTTCTGTTAAAGTTTAAATACCAAGTATTCAGCCGAGAGAGTCCTTTTGCAGCAAATTCTAGAATAGGGTCCCCGAGTGATGTCAGCGCACTGCTCTCTTTGCTACACTGCTCCCATTATGCACAGGAGGCTACGAGCCCTTTCAGGTGAGACAATAAAAGCTCCTTTTTGGTCCATGCAGTAAAGTGAGTAGGCGTTGCGGTGTCTGCAACATTCACCACCTCTCGCTGATTGTTAGACAAAGCTTCACTTTCTGGTAGCTCCATTTCAACACCACCATTTACAGAGCAATGGTTCCCGCGGTTCATCATCGACAAAACTTTTAAATCCATGCTAAATATCCTCACAAAATGACTAGATCTATGTTTTTCGGGCGAAACATGGCAAACTTTTCCATCCTTGCGGCATGTCTCGGCCTCTTGGAGCTGCAGCTCCACGCCTACCCCTGGGCCTGCTGGACCTATTTGTGACGTTGATGGCTGCAGGAGCCGCATCCTGTCAGCTCACTCAAGACTCACTAGTAATCAGCTCGGGCTGATGAATGATGCAAATGCCACTGGTTCCACTTTTTGCAACAGTTTCTGTCCCCCATTTGACTGTCCTCTTTACACTGCTTTTTTTTTTTTTATCTCCATCAACTACTACAGAGTCGCACTCATCACATTGGTTCAGCTACTGAGGCTGAAGCTAAAAATGAGACATGTGTTACCAGGCATAGATGCAGTACTTGAGAATTTGTGCAGCTTGCCCAAGGATTTCTGTCTGGTCATTATTTTACCTTCCTTTTATTTTATCACTGGGTGAACCATGGGGGGGGGGGGGTATAAATATATATGTTGTTTATATTTGCTTGCCAAATTTGGTTTTTTGGTTTGTGTTTTATTTGACGATGTCGGCCAATCAGTGTCATCTATCGCCAAATCTGAAAATCTTCAGGAGGTTATTTGGGGTTTTATAGACTGTTTTTATGTAGTTGTAGTCAGCTACATTAAACAGTCCATAAAACCAGACTTTATTAAACAAATTGCAATTACACTCTTGCAGTCCGTGTAAATCCAGGAACTTTGTCTATTGCTAAATAGACGTGTCACAGCGTAACACAGCGATTACAAACCTAAAATCATTATTAGAAATAGTTTGATAAACCGCGATGAGCTAAAAAGAATCCAAGGAATCTGTCCAAGGAAAACCATGTATCTAAATATTTGGTAATTTTCATTTTTTCTGAAAAAGCAAAGTTTATATAAATAAAGGTGGTCAGCGATTTAAGACTTGAAATAACAGCCATAATGATTTTAGCCATGATTTGCTGGAATCTATAATGACGCTTGTACTCAACTGCATTGCCATTTTGTGTCCAAATCCCTTACTTCTCTTCATCTAGGTATCGTTTCAGTTTTAAAGTAGAAGCAGCAGTTCTCATACTCGCCTTAATTACTAAAACCAGTTTGCGAGGGACTGTGTAGCGGAATTAGACAAACAGGTCTGTCTAATGGATGAAGCAGTCAGGGTATGTGTGATTTATGGCAGAATTCACACCAGAAGAGCCACCTCACACCTCATTTAGGAAGAGGCATAATGAATTAATAGGGCAGCCGGTATATGGTATTTTTCGTGGGTAAATGCCAATAATATCAAATCCTACAGACACACTGAGGTGTCAATATTAGGCATTATAAAACATGAATAATTTGATGTCTTCATTAAAACACAAGCACGCGCTCAACTTATCTGCAGTATTTAAGATGTTCATTACCTAACCCGCGTCAGTAGAGGAGGAGTTGGATCCAAGAGCAGTGTATGCCAGGCCTGGCACAGCTGTACAAGCAAAGCTGTAAAGAGATGTCACTGCTGCTCAATCTTCCCCTATGTTAATCCCACACTATCTGCATTCTCGTCAGTCCCACTCCTCGTGTCCCTGCATTGCGTTTCACACTTTTAAGTTCAATTTGGCAGGAAAGTGGACATGTTGCATCACTTCAGCTGGCTAAAAATGCTCTCGGCATTGTTCTCCTCTAATAATCGTTTTCTGAGATAGCTTGATATTTCAATGGTCCTTTTTCCCGCAAGATATTTCTTGTTTTCTCCTTCAGGTATTCGGTGAACCAAATAAAGTCTGTGCAAAAAATTGAGGTTTAGTAATTCCAATACTAGCTCTGTGACTTCTAACAGCAGCATAGCAAATATGAGTCCATATGAGATTTAAAAGCCTTTAATGCTACTGAATCTCTTCTTAGCTGATCAGATCATCTTCTGAATGGCCTCAATACACGAGCAGAGCCGTGTGTGTACAGAAGAGTCCGCTCCATTAATCTGTATTCATCATTTACAATATTAGAGAAGGACAACTTGCTGTCATATCTAACCCCAGACTGTTACTGTAGCTGGACACATGCGCTGGAGAATGAACACTCAAGTGGTGGTCAGGTTTTTTACTGAGCCAGCGCACTTAATCCCCCACTATGTTTCACAGGCAGAAATTTTATACCCAAGCTCCAACTGAACCAAATCCTGGCCCTTGGGGCAGAAATCTTATTTTAACATCTCTTTTCGGGACTGACATTCCGTCCCGTTTTAAAATGTTTTCCCAAGAAGCTTCTCTCCAGTTGACCCAAGCGGAGACCATTGCCTCTGGCTTGTCACAGAGAGAAGAGTGATGCGGTTCTATGGGCAACTGAGAGGGAGGCTCTGTACTGAGACAGCAGCAGGTGCAGCTGTGACAGTTGCCGTGTTGTTGCTAGCCCCACACTGTAGTCAAGATGAGGTTCACAGATGTAGCCACTCAGTGCAGTGGTTTATTGGCTGCTTGAAACAATGCATCTCTGTCAAGAACAACTCCTCCTAAGGCCATTTCAGTCTAAGAGTGCTCTGTATGAAACAAGGCGTAGAAAAACCTCATTCTGACACACCAGGTCAATTCTGCTCCACAGCAACACAATCAAAGCTTCCCTTGCTCTGCCAAAAAACTAAACAAATTCCAACCTGGAGCAATCATGCTGAAATATTTGTGGGTTTGAGCCATATTTTCGTGTATTGGGATTAGTATGTCTAAAGCATAATAATATTAATAACAATAGTTAAAGTGTAAACTCCGCATAATGTGTATATGTAAAATCTAATAATTCCAATCTATATAATCCAATATATAATTAGCACACATTTTTGTACTAATTACTGGTACAAGCATTGTCACTGTTTGTCAAAAGAAATTTGGTTAATTATTACCAAGCCTCTCTGACGCGCATGCTTCTTAAGTCACCCAGGGCTGCACTTTACCCCCAGGTGCATCTTGCAAGACATGCATTCCAATCATGCAAAACTTTCAATACATTGTGCTTACAGAAAATGAATGGCATCCATTTGTATTTTTGTGTGTAAAGGGAGAGAAAGCAAACCTGATTCCTTTCTTCAATTCGGACCCTCAAAGTAGTACGCAAAGTCCAATCCAAGGTAGTGTTTTGTTGAATCTCAGAGTAGTGGAGATATGAGATAATATGACCATTGTTTTCCTGTAAAGCACCCAGTCTCTTCTTGTTCAATTACTGGAAGGAGCCTCAACGAGGGCGGTTAAATCATTTGCAGAGACATTATCTACGCAGAGAGAGAAAGACAGAGAAAGAGAGAGGGAGGGAGCGAGGGAGGGATGGCTAGAGAGAGAGAGAGAGAGAGAGAGAGAGAGAGAGAGAGGGAGAGAGAGAGAGAGAGAGAGAGAGAAAGAGAGCAAGCGTAGACATAGGGGCCAAACTTTAGTCTGTAGAGGAAACAGAACCATTTTTTTGTGGACCACACATGGAGGGTACTGCGAGGATAAAAGCAGCAGGATTCATGATTCACTGCAGGAAATTAATAGACTAATACAGTTCTCTCTGTACCAATGCCAAAAACCACATAAGATAAAATTGTTTTCATTACAGGTGATGACGGATATGTATGCAGATTACGAAAATGTGCAGAAAATTCATGAGCAAGCGACCACAAAGTTAATTTTTCCTCACATATGTCGCCTACAAACAAAACCAACTCACAAGCTCTCATCTGTCAGCGTGAGCAATCATTAGGAGATAATTTGATTGTTTTTTCAACCTCGGCTGTGTTTGATGTCTCTGGCATGGTAGCAATTGAACAGACAATTATTTTGTTGATTAGCTTAGTTTTTAGCAACTTACCATGGCTGTGATATTCCTCTGAAACTCCCAGACCAGACGCTCAACTCCATCTGACTTGGCAACTACTTTACAAGAACAAAGCTTCCACACTCCCACAACTAAACACTGTACAGTAGAATATCATTTATCAAAGCCTCAGACGTCCAAACTAACCAAATAACTAAATAAGCATATAGGAATAAATAAGTGGCGATGCATACACTTAAAAAAAGTAAACAAATGTTAGATGTAATATGAATCTGGCAGGATATCAACTGCAAAGTACACACTACATTTACTTGCAGTTCTCTTTATTTTTCTTACAGTTTGAATTTACTGTTTTGTGTATTTGATCATTCAAAATGTTGCTTTGAAATCGGCATTTCAATATTTAGTCTTCAATATAGGTGGGCATCTTCTGCAGCGTTCTGAATTAAAGCGCTCTCAGTATATCACTATGCATACACATAAGAACTAGCGAACCCATTCAATGTCACCTATTGGAAGACATACTACTGATGCTTTTTTGTTTTGTTTTTTAATAGATTTAGTTAGTCGTTGCTACTTCCTTCTTATGCATTCAGTATTCTGGTAGAGTGTCATAGTCCACTTAATTGCTAATTAGTAACTCAACACAATAGATATATAAATCGATTTAATAGACAGTCACAGTTACATCTGAAGCAAAGGACCGGTAAATATAACTAAAATATGAATTATTAGAAATAAATATTATAGTCTAACGTAGAACACTGCTTACCAGTGTTGCACTTCCCTGGAACAGAGTCAGTCTGAATTTACTGAAGATTGCCCACAACCCAAAATGAAAAAAAAAATTTGGGAAAAAAATAAGAGAGAAAAAAAAGCACAAGGAGTAAAACTTATCTCACTTGCATTGAGTCGCAATTGTCAAGGACAACAGCAGCCTATATAGAGGAAATATATTGCTTTGGTGTGTTTACCCACACCTCCCGAAATAACAGCCCTGTCTTGTTGAAAAAAAGGGGCTTTTAAGTGTGGAAGTGCTTCGCTCTCGTATAATCCAGCCGAGACATTACTCCTTCCCCTGGCAGACGTCCGCAGATCCCCCTCTCTCCCAGCCAGGCCTTGCTCTCGGCTGCTATGGCAGAGCCGCAATAACTGCTGTTTGCTCAGAGCCTTGCCTCCCAGGTTCTCCTCTGTCACACAGAAATTGAATATTTTCCCAAATAGTGTTGCAGCTATGCACAGATAAGTTCTGTTCACATAGCACAAAGAATGAGACAGGGTCAGAGCGTATACGTAAACATATATGCGTGTGTGTCTGTGTGTATGTGTGTGTGTGTGTGTTTCGTTGGTCTTAATTATAAAAATAATAAATGTAACAAATGAAATGAGAGCAAAAAAAAACACCTATTGTGTATAAAATATATTCATGCAAAAATTATATAAAAAAACATTTTTCAATAATTACTAATGTTTTGTAATTTCTTTATTATCCAAGCGATAAAAACTAATTATAAGCGATGTGAGTGATCTAATTCTAATCTGGCAAATAATATGTAAAACCACATATTTTTGCATTTTGCCAGACACTTTGACAGACAGATGTATTGGTAATAACCTAAACACAGACTGCTAATAGCACCACCATGTCTTATCCAATATTTCAATATGATGACAAAATACACAAGCTACGATCAGACAACAGGCCACTATGCTGCACCCAATCGTTTTTTGACCAGAGAACAGTTTTTACAACCCAGTTTTGCAATTTGCACTTCCTTTTCTTCTCAATATCTTTCAAAGAAGCACACAATAAGTGAAGCACAAAAACAAGATGCCAGATATGCTCGGGGAGGCTGCCACTTCACCAGTGCACAGAAAGCTATGTGAGAGCCATCGGCTAATATCCATGTTGTTTCTTGAAATGACCCTTACGTTCAACTGCCTATGTCCTTGCAATGTAATGTTCTGCTAGGAAATTATTTAGGCAAGCAGAAAGTTTCACCTGCCATTTCAGGGGCACCAAATCCCCCGCTGCACCAGAGGCCTTTGGCAAGTGGAAACAAATGTTTCACAAAATGGCAGGGAGGGGAACACACTGGCGCACAGCGTTTTACTGATTGCCAATCGTAAAATAAAATCAGTCATGAAAGGGGAGGTTTCTTGGCCCACCAAAGGCCCAAACGTTATATCAAATTTGCCATAGTTTTCTTTTACAGCCTTGTTTCTTCCCTTTAATGGCGAGCAGTTATCCGCACAGTGTGGCTCCATGTAGGTGGTTTAGCAACAGCAAAGATTGCATCTGAAAACACAACCGCACAATTTACACGTCAAATAAGCAATTGGATGTACATCTAAATAATTTAGCTCCTCGCAATCCTCTACTTCTGATGTATTCACAAGCCTACATCATTTGCTTGATTTTGCTATGGAGTAGCTAGGGTGGTGTTCACCGTGAGTCAAGGCACCACATCCCTATGGTGTAACGCTAGCACAAACAATCCATTCACAGTGCCACAGTGCAACCTTTAAATCAGTCATATGGACTTACCATCGCTGCTCAGACAAAGACAAGAGGCAGATTTCTATGCTTGTGAGAGAGTGCGACACAAAAACAAAGTGAGTTGCCACTGGTCATTGTGTGTGCGCTCTTATTGAATTAAATCAATAACAAATTACCTTAATAAAGCCAGGGTGGAAGTGCCTGACTTGTTGTTATGATTTAACTATGAAAGCAGCGTTATGATTAGTTTAATGCACCAGTCAGATGTACGTGCAAAGCACGAAAAAAAAAAAAAAACTCAGCTGCAGTTCTGGTTGGGGGAAAAATATGGCAGCCGAAATTGTAGCAACAGTCCGTAATGTCACAAATTTTGATGCGTTCAAAACCTACTCACCCAATCACACTCACTGAGCCTTAGGAGTCTCATGTGCTGCGAGAGTGCCACATAAAGAGTTGCGAATAGAGTGATATATAGCACTGTCTCCCCCAAACTCATATAGAAGTGTGCTGGGCTGTATTGATCTGCGAGGAGAGGTGAAAGCAGAAGCGAAAGAGGGGCAATCTGGTGCTTTGGCAGATCAAGAACAGAGCAGTTCTTTGAAACCGGACACACTTCCACTGAAACTGGGCTAAAGACTGAAAAAGGTACTCTCTCTAGACTCAACGGCAAAATGCTCATAATGGTATGCTCCAGGTGAAGATATCAAATACTGAGACGTCCGAGAAGATAGTTTCCTTTTCAAATCCGCATTCACAAGCTGTATTATTTCCAATGAGAAGCTGTTTTTACAGCCTCTGACAAACTAAAAAATGTCCTACTGTATTAATTAAGAATTCAAAACGGTTTTGCTTTCCAAAATGTTTAAGAATGCATTTGTTCCCGAACATTGCACTATTTACGATATTGAGTCACTGTATAATTATCCTGTTGTGTGAAAGCTTTGACGTATTCTCTCACACCAACAAATACAAGTGAGATTATGTTATACGATACAGCACACACCAACAAATACAAGTGAGATTATGTTATACCACACAGCACACACCAACAAATACAAGTGAGATTATGTTATACACAAGATGTCATACGGAGCTACTTACAATAAAAGGGGAGATACACAAGTCCTTTCAGTTTTACCAGCTCACACACTCATTCTCAAGCCTTTCAGGCTCAGCCAAAACCAGTGGCAGAAAATACAACTCCTTCCATTGTGTAAGGGCTCCTCTGACCACTTTGATATGCTAATGTATCCTTCCAAACAGCTGGAATTTGCACTTGCATTAATGCAAACTTTTTTTATGCAAAAACCCATGGAAACAGAGTTCCCTATCCTCCTGAAGAGGATTGAATAAGAAATGTAGCTCCTGAAGCCAGATTAAAGCATGTATTAGCTTGTTTCTAACCCATTCCCGTAAACTCAACACTTACTCACAGATAGGCCACCGTTGTACTTAGCTGAATGTCACTTTATTTGTATGTATGCCTAAGCAGATAAAGCCACTTTATACTCCACACACTAATCTTTTGTTTTCTATCTTCTAAGATTGTGCCCATTCAATCTGGACTAAATTTGAATGTATATTTGATTTTTTTTTTTTTTTTTAATCAACAAATGTCACGATCTACAGTAACAGCGGTGATGAATGTGTTCTACAGAGATATTAGAGACCAATGACACACATTCATGGACTGTAATCCAGACAGGAATTCGTAGCTCCCACTCTCTTAAAATCAGACACAACCAAAAAAAGAAAAATAAGATAAGGGAGGGTGTGAAGACTGGGGCTAAATTTATCCCAATCCTCTGATCGATCACTGAAGATTACTGTTGTGCTCCGGGGTGCCATGCAGCCCGGCTGGCCGTGGTGCGTTTCTCGGGAACACCGCACCGCATGTGCGCTCCTGCTGCCTCCTCTTTAACACATGGTTGACACGACGCGTTCGGAATCGGTAGGCCTAAATAATAAATGCGCAGTAAAAGGATCTAATTTCCCTGCCACCATGCGCCAACTGGGTTTGAGTTAAGTCTAAGCAGCCAAATATCCCCCCTTTTTTGTAGGTTTCCAATTCATTTCTATTTCTCCCTTTGACTGATTTCCATGACATGTCCTACGCGTGTAGCCCCGTTGCATTACAAACTCTCTTTTTGGCTAAAAGTAACCTAATTATTACATTGGTAGGCAAGCCTTGACTGGTTTTCTTCTTTCTTCTCTTTCTTTGGACAAATAGCCTAGCCCCAATTATAATGGATTAGCTTGTGAATGCTCTCAAGAATCACACATTGCTTTTCAGGTCACAGCTTCCAGCATAAATCCCTATTCAAACCAACAAGACCATCAATGGATTACAAAAAAACAGCCTCGGTGACCAGCACCACCAACAAACTAAACTCTGGAGGCATACATTCCAATTAAATGGGGCTTTACATGTTCTGGATCGCATAAATGCGCTGCTCCCCCCACTTTTTAATAGTTTCCATTCAGCCAAACTCGGCAACCGAACAAATCAATCCACATCTGGTTATATTTTGATTAAACATTTTTTAATTAACGACGATAGGCTACCTCTCGGTTCTTTTGAATTGTACTACAAAAACAGGTGTCGCGCTTTAAAGCCTACCATTGATCAAACCCAAATTATTCTTCTCCGAATAAACTCTGACCTTTCCTACTTTTAAAAAGTCGCTGAAACACACCGCGAGACTTGAGCATTGTCTTGGTATTATTTCAAACAAGTGTCGAAAGCAAATGCAAGTGTCTAAAGTGACCGAGCAACGAAGAAAAGTTCTCACACTCCACAACTTATAGCCTGGGCTACTTCTTAGTGTTTGATTTATAAAAGTGGTGATGAGACCAATAAGTTGCAAAAGAAAGAGAAAAAACTACTCTTACCTTTGTTTAAAAAAGAAGAAGAAGAAGAAGCAGTTAAGCGACAGAGTGGCTGAAACGAAGTCAGTACAGGCGATGGATGGGAACTGTAAAAATGTCAGATTGTGGAAAGGCAGTCTGATGAGAACTCCTCTGCAGCGAAGCTGAATCTGCAGGTCTGCTTCATGCTCCCGTTATCTGGGACAGCTATCAGGCGGCAGGTCCCCCTCTCAGCCCGTACATTCCCCTGCACCGGACACACACTTCCATGGCAAGCAAGGTGTTGCTCTGCGATGTCCTGACTCATCAACACCTCGTGCACCTCGGAGCGGCTCGTCTTCTCTCGGCTCTCTGGAAGCCTTTCACTCCCAGATGCAGCGACAACAAACAAGAAGAAGAGAAGCGGAGCGGAGCTCGGGGACCCGAAGAAAAAGAAAAGACAGAGTGACTGAGAGGGACAAAGTGGGGTGGCTTTCAGTTTCCGTTGAAGGTACAGAAGACCGACGTCCGCTAGGCTACTTTTACCGCCTGTGCTGCGCTCCTGGCTCCTCTGCACGAGCCTGTGAAGATTGGGTAAGTTTCAGCGGCTAGCCTCTGGAAAGGACACCGCTCACAGTGTTGAGACACTTGGTGGAAACAGCGCGGCGCGAGCTTCCAGTAAACAGCGCCAGTGCAGTGGAGAGCAGGCTGCCGTCTGCACGAGCTGTCTGAGCGGAGGGCTCCACGAAAACCTGACATGGATTCCACATCCGCCCTGACTCGGAGTCGAGTTCTGTGCTGGAGACTAATCAAATCAACTTACTATCAAGCCCGACAGATATCAGCTCAGCTTTTATTTTTATATATATTTTTTTAACTAAGAGAAGATTCTGCTACGTCATACAGAGAGAAAGGTTATTAATATATCTGCCTTCATTTTTAACCCCTTTCTGCTTAGAGATGCCTTTCTTTTGGGCATGCGAGGCCCACGCTGTCACAGTAGGCAGTCCAGCCTATTCAACCAATGACAGGAGACTTATTCTACTGTAATACTATCAAGCATCAAAAGGAACATGGACGTACACACAGTCTTTTTTTTTCTCTCCCCCTTTCCTCACTCCAACTGGCCCCACTGGGTAAAACACTGACCCAGGCAGCAGTGGTCAAGCTGCTGCTGCTGTGTGTAGAGCCAAGTGTATGTTTTTCAAACCAAGAATTTCTCCTCAATTGTGTGTATGTGTGTGTGTGTGTGTGTGTGTTTTTTTTCATCACACCATTCGGCAGTCAAGGTTTTTTTGTCAGACTGCTGTGGTTTTGACCCCTTTAACTTATAACTGTAAGCCACATTTTATGTTGGTGGTCCACAATTTATATTCACAGTGCATACACTGGCTAAGAATTTGACAGTACATTCCCATTTGCAATATATAATTAAAATTTTATAAAACCCTCATAAAAACTGAAATATGTTTCTCCACATTAGAAATCTCATTTTCAATACAGCTCCTTTTTTCATATATTCATTCGGACCTCTATCTTTAAAATCAGAATATCTGTGGCCAGGTTAGCTCAGTTGGTAGAGCAGGCGCACATACACAGTATAGAGGTTTACTCCTCGATGCAGTGGCCGCAGGTTTGACTCCGATCTACGGCTCTTTGCTGCCTGTCCTTCCCCCCTCTCTCTCCCCTTTCATATCTTTATCTGTCCTGTAAAAATAAAGGCTGAAAAATGCCCCCAAAAAAGATTGTTTAGAAATAAACCATGCAGGTAACTTTCTGTATTTGGTAAAGACTTGGAGCATGTTAGGACCTAGTTGTGTTATTATGTCCAGAAACATTATGAGGCAGGACGTGGGTACACACCTGGCTTCAATAAAAACTGTCTTTTACCCACGATGTGGAAATGTGAAGTTGAGTCATTCTTGCCAGGTGAAGGTGAACGCAGCAGAGGGGCAGACTTATGTTTTCATAAGCATAATTTTACATAATAATACAGATTTTGCAAGGGACAAAAAAGAGAAAACAGATGTAATAAAAGGTCACCCAGTGGCAGGCATCCATATCTGGAGAAATGTTTATTTATAAGCCGAGACTAAAAACACATGTGGTGTCTCTATGGCTGCAGCGTTGAACAGCTTAAACTGCCATTTTGCATGAATCCTTTTCAATCTGGTTCCTCAGATTGTCAACAGAGGGCATTAGACTTGTATTTCCGTTCTTCTGAATGAACAAAAAAAACATGAAACTGTAAAATTCACAGGCACATTCATAGAAACAGGTGAAGGCACTGATATCAGTTCAGTGATTACAATTATTTTGCTAATTAAAGGCCACCTTGTGTGTGTGTCCCCAGCTTGTGCACTCATTTCTTTGACGAGTCACAGCAGTGGCACATAAATTATTTATGTGCAAATGTTTATGATAAACTATGATATCATATCTTGGAAAGGTGGTACATTATTGCACGTTATCACTTACCAAATGGTGCATGAAAAATAATGGCTCCTTTGCGCAGCCCAAAAAACATTCAGAAGGTGAAAACAAGGACAGAAATGGTGGCAGCATTTAAAGTAAAGATATACTCTATATATCTATATTTTTACAATTTCAAATGTGTGTTTGCAGGATAGTAAATATGTTATCGCAGTGTTTTTCTGTTTTCGTATCAGTTTAAAAGAATGGCAGATGCTTTGGACGGACCTCAGTCATCCATGGTGAGAGCAAACATGTCTCCCCATTTCCCATGTGGCTCTGAGCCTGCCTCTTAACCTTCAATTGTTCGCTTAACAATGCGTATTGGTTCCATCCCAAAATATTTGCACATGATTGACATTTCAGGCACACATGACCAGTCACAGGACTGCTGCTGACCTCCAACAAATCATGCTTTCGCTTGATGACGGACAAAGATTTGGCTGGGGCTTTTTGCTTCAGAGCACAATTAACAAAGCCACGTCAAACTTGATCACTCAATCATTTGTTCATTAAGTGTTTTTGAACTTTATTTTTAAGTTCTATTACGTTTGACTGGGCTTTGACCTAGCCATGTACCAACAGAGTTCGCTTGTGTCATGTTCTTATGTTATTGACGTGACCGAAATAATCAAAATGTGAATTGTAATTCATGTCATTTAAGCTTACGGTTTACTCAACTGTACTGTGCAAATCACAGTGAATCCACTTTTTCTATTTTCTTGTCACATCTTTCCCAGCCACCAGAGCAAAAGTTCAAAGTGAAGCTTCAAGTATGTGAACTGCGAACTAATGTTTCTTTCCCTGCTTGATCTGTTCCAAACCAAGTGAAACTCCGCAACATCACAACTACACCGACTCCCTCCGTATTCTCTCATCAATTTAGTCAAGCTGGCTGTAGAGGTCTCCTTGGTTATCAAACTCTCGGAGTAGAGTCATAATCAAAGAAGGCCTCTATACACAGTGGAGACTTGGTTAATATTTATGTAGCCATGGGCAACCATGCAGCGTGGAGTTTTTACCTCACTTCAGTAGCACCTCGAGGTGCGGCCCTGTTCCTGCACTGGTTGAACTGGGTACAGAGCTTATCGAGGGAAGCAACTGGGCTTATTAAAGATAAAGAGGTATCATTGTGCATAATGTTTTTTTTGGGACGTTTGAATACTACCAACGTTTTTTTTCTGTAAGTTGTGTTTGAGGGTGTTCAATTTCAACCTGTGGCCACCAAAGAATACTATAGAATTTAAAGCTCTCTACTGTAATTTGATTCTTTGTCTTTCTTGTAATTATAGATTTTGACATCTGAATACTACATTCAATAGGCTTTATTAATGGAGACATGTAATACTTTGACATAAATATGTTGGCAGTTGTATTTCCGATTTCCTGTTGAATAGTATTCTAAGAGAATTTTATCTGAGCTGGATTGGAACTATCTATTATCATCAACCCTTATTATTTTCACAAGTATGTGAAACAAGACAGGTTGACACTGACATTACTTTGCTTTTGGGGTTAATTAAAAATGAATGGATTACCATATGTTAATGAAAACCTGTTTTATGTGTTTTTAATTTGCTGCCTAACTATTGGGTAATTTTTTGAGCATTTTTCTCAAGGCTCCTTTTTAAGTTAAATTCAATATCATTGGATTATTTACTCCAGCATACACCTACACCTATAATCAATAAGGGATAATAGAGTAAGATTGACTTTGTTTGTCTCCCTTTTTCTCATTAAACAGACTTAAGATAGGCAACCCAAGTAGTCAACTTCAGTCTAAATGTAAATCAACATGAGTATGCTGTGAGCTGGCACACCAAGTAAAATATTATCAAATCAAGTCCCAATGAGTGATCTCATCATTCTGCTCAAATTTCAGTTATTTAATCACTCCGTCTGTCCAAAAATGTATATAGTCAGTCCCCCCCCCTGAAGGCCCCAAGACTTTTATAATTGACCCAGCAGACAGGAAGCAATTAAAAAGAAGTCAAACACGTGAGGGGCTTTGAGATCAAATTGGAAAAAAGCAAGGTCCAGTGTGGGCATGTTGGGCTCTGGTTTGCACAACTGTCAAATAAGTTGAGTGTTAAAAGACCATGCTACATAAACAAATCCTCTAAAGAAAACTGTGTCACGGAGTAAACATTAAAGAATCTTCTAGAGGGTGTTCTATAATCAAACCATTTTCAGATATACAATTTCTGGTACAAACAGACATTTTCCCCCTCTGAGGTTTGATGCATGAGACACATGTTGGTTGAAATGAGCAAAGGAGAGCAACTATAGGTGAAGAATCTCTATTCAAATGTTTTGTATGGAAACTTAGCCAAGTGGAAACAGATGTGCCTCACTTGTGACCTATGAAAAAAAATGATATATGGTCAGAAGTAATAAGGTTCAGCAGAGGCCAACAGTTCCAATTTGCTTCACTTTGCTGCATTGGGCTCTGTGTTGTGTAAATGTGGACATATTTTTTTAAACAAAAGATGTGACATTTTCACTGTAAACCAAGTGAATGCTCAGTATACTTCGAAAGGACTGGTTTGAAAGAAATTTCCATTTATTCATGATTGCAACACATTTGAAACTAACAGATTTTCTGTCAAGCACAATGTTATCACAATTATAATTCATCAAGTTGATAAATTATAATTCAAAAACAGAGTTGTTTGGCAACAGAGAACATCTGTGATATTTTTTAGACTTCCAAATTTTTCAAGGAACTCTCAAATTATAAGCAAACATTTCGTTTTGCATCATTGTTATTTTTCAATTGTCTTCCACACAGTAAAGTTAATATATCCCCATAATAACCCCACAGCGCTACGGAAAAGGTTATGCCAGTTGCAATAATGAGTCAATCTGATGCATCAAAAATAAACAAATATATATCTGGTTCTTTAGTTAAAATTGATTCAAAAATGCTTTTGCACACCTCTTCTCAGGCAGGTGCGTCGGAAAAGGCAAATGTTACCAGCAATATTTGTTAAAGAAGTCCCGCACACTGTCCATAACGCCTTGCAAATACTTTATTTCACGTTTTGGTGCGGGACTTCTTCAGTTAAAATAAAAGGCTTCAAAGCATTTTGCTTCAAAGCAACTGTCACATATTTTGAATAGAACCCAACATAAACTCTGTAGTTATTAAACCAAGACAGCATTTAAATGCATGCTGATGAATGGATTTTGCCACTAACAAAGTTCCCAGTCTAAATTCCAATGACTTTCTGACTGTACAAAACAGCAACTATACAGCAATTGCAACAAAACTGACCTTCCTAAGCCTGCTGAAAGGACAAGGAAGCCTCCAAACACTGATGAAGAGGCGGATCAGGTCAGTGTGAAGAAGACAATACTTCAAAATCTGCCTTCACCTGGACAGACAATAATAGAAATCAACTTTATTAGTGAAGTGTGCAGAGGATAATCTGTCTGCGTTAATACCCTCTAGTACGAGAGGAAAACGCCTTCAATTGTTCTCTCTAATGAAGATGAATACTATACTGCAAAGACAGAGCGAAATATGTGACCCCACCAGTCCCTTTAGAGGTCAATAATCTTTTACAATAATTGCCTGAAATTTTAATTGAAGCAAAATCTTACTTAAGCATTCATCATTGTGGACAGACATTCCTCCCTTCAATTTTGCATTCCGATTAATTCCACTAATTTAAAAGTAACTTCTTTGTGCCAGTATAAAGGAAGACAATTATAAGTTTTAAATACATATAGCTTATTTCCATAAAACATTACTGTTCTAAATACAGAGGCTGCTCACCAAGGCATAACAAATGGTCAAATTTATGCTGGCTATTGCCGCAGATGCTCATTACCAAGTCAACAACAATCTTTGAAGGTCTTTCAATTTGTCAAAACTTGCACATGTGACTAAACAACTTGTTCCTGAGGGCTGATTACTTTTTTTTTATTGTAAAGGTGTGTTTCCAGTCAAATGCCTCAGGAAGCAACAGCTTTTGCAAATGTGCAAGGTCATATTTAAATACAGGCAATGCCAACAGCACATTCTTTAATACACATCCTTTAATAGGTCTGGAATTGCACTTGTCCAAATAATTTTAAAAAACTATTTATTAAGTCAAATTAGTCTGAATGAAATCATGTTAAGCCAATCAAATAGTTTGCTTGATTAGTGGTGTGTAGTTTCTGGCACATTGAAGTACAGATGAATCCACTAAAGGGAAAGACAAGGAAAGGAAGGGCAACTCCAATTTCTGAGGACAATGAACTAAATTGTTCTGTCCCAATTTCTCAAGAGATACTTTGTAATCACAGCTAATTACTGTTGCATGGTAAAGTGGGAAAGGAACAATAGTTGTCGTTCCACGGGTTTGCAAAATTAAGAACTACATTTTGCAAATGTACAATGCTCCTTTACTGCACACCTGAGAGAAGTTCAACACCGCAGAGGACAAAATCAATCAAAATCAAAACTCTACTCTATTGATTTGTTTATTTTACTCAACCTTTAATATTACAAATACACTGCACACAGATCTACCGCAGGAGTTTGTCAGACACGTATTTGTTAGTACACATTGATGTGCAGTGGTGGAGGAAGTATTATCACATGTTTTACTTATGAAATAGTGGCAATACTGCAATAAAACACACTTCATTACATGTAAGGGCCCTTCATGGAGAAGATAAAGTACACAATTATTAGTAGCAAAATATTAAAATATCAAAAGTAAAAGGACTCCAGTGTTAAACTATCATTGGATTGTTACTGATCCACTAACATGTAAATGGCATTTCTTGTTGGAGTTGATTGAGGTGTTATGTGCATGTATAAAGTCCTGTTTGTGCATGTTTGCCTGTCGGTAACGTAACAACAGAGTGTAAAAATGTAATTTCCCCTTGGGGATACATTACGCGTATGTCTTCTTCTTTAGGATCATATGTTGTGCGTAAAATTTGTAATGTATTCTAATGTGTAACTAAAACAGTGGAGTAAATGTTTAACCTAGCAAGAAATGGAAACACACAAAGCATTCTAACTTGCAGTCAAACCACAGCCAGTGTGAAAAAGTGATGAGATATATGGTAAAGATAAGTTCAAGGCTCATAAGACAAAGAGAACCCTTTTTGTTATACGTTTCTATTAGTCACATTCAGAAGAAAAAAATATGGCTTAACGATAAATGTCTTAGAGTCGGTGCAATTTCTTAACTATTATGCTTTGACCTGCTTGATGCATTGGATTTTCTCTACAGAGTGTTAGAAACTCTGTGTGGGTGACCCAACAAAATAACCTTTACATAAATACCACTTGGATTAGAGAGCATTTGACAGTCTCTTGACAGCTAGCTTCCCCAAATTCTTCTGAATTAGGCTTCACCAAAGAGAAGAAATTAGACAGAGATACTAGGACTAACATAAAACACCTTTAAAAAAGAAGCAGAATACATAGGGGTCAACATAACAAATGCAAAGCATGTTCCAGAGGCAAAAGGAAATGGAAAAATGGAAAGGTGAACTGAATCCCATCCCTTTTTCAGATGATGGGATAGGCTTGCCATGTTTAACCTAACGCTGGGATGTTTGATTAACTGTGTTAATCATTTCCCATCTGCACTGAGCCCCTGTCTCTGCCTTTTGATTACATTCTGACTAGTCTTGCATTGTTCATTATGTGTACTTGTCAAATAATTGACTGCTTTGAGGCAAAAAAAGAATGTACGCCTTTCAAACTTGATGAGGAAGTGCTTTAATATCATGTCATTCACATTGCATGGCAAGTCCAGGAAACGAGCGGAGGAGAAGGGGGAGAAGTACCTAACTAGCACAACCTCGTGGGGTGGGGGTCGGAAAGGTTATCATGATTTTTTACCGTCTGGTTTTCAACAAGGTTTTCTCAATGAGGTTCATGTCCAGGGTCAAACACACTGACTTTTGGCCCCGCAGATTCACAGTTGTGTATGGAGGACACATGGCTGGAATTCAATTCCCAGCATGAGCTCAAATAATAGTGGTGATGGAAGAGGTTAATAAAAAAGGTCTCGAAAAAGGTCATTATGATATTGTTTAAAGGAACATGCCACTATTGAAATAAGGCATAGGGCTTATCACGGTGTCCCCTAGCCGAAGATAGGTTGGGCAACGCATTTTTTGTCTCAGTGCATGCATTGTTTTAGTCTGGTGCAACACTAGTGCCGGTAGTTAGCTTAGCGTATTGAATGCTATCCTATGTTGCCGGTTAGCAACAACCTACTTACTTCTTTTGTCCTACATATTCAAAACGATTACAAATGGCAATGCATATTAAGACTAGACGATTTCCTAAGTAGATATTGATTTGGGACTGTATTGGGTGGAAGCAAAGCCAAAGCCAATATCTGCCCAGGTAATTGTATAGTCTTAATATGCTTTGCTATTTGTACTTGTTGTGAACACAATAAGTAATTAGTTTTTTTGTTTTGTTTACTCACTTTTACTCACAAAGTGCTAACCGGCAACATAGGATTCCATTCACTCCGCTAAGCTAACTAGCGGGGACGCTGCCGGTGTTGCACCGGACTAAAACAATCCATGCATTGAGACAAAAAATGCGTTGCCCCACTTATCTCCAGCTAGGGGAGACCGTGATAAGACCTATTTCAACAAACAGTGGCATGTTACTTTAAGCCTGCTGTTAGGGAGGTGTGACAGAACAGATTCAAGACACACATTCGAGTTTCCAATGCTACCCTCCTTTTTAATTACTTCACAGCACAAGTGAATCAAATCATAAAGCTGTCAGCCTTCACTAAGAACTCAGACCTGCCGTGATAATGATACCTGACTGGAATGACAGCGCCATGCTGTGTTATTCCTGAGGTTAAGGGCGTGTAACTCCCGGCTCTTCAGCACCATCTTTGCTCACGGCTCTTAATTCAGTCTTGTTTGTACAGTCCTTAATAAAGAAGCACACCACTTTATGTGCATTTGCTGACTGACGGGCACTCTTTCCCTCCTCCAGGATAAACAGGAATCAAACACTCAACACAATTAGCCTTATAACATAAGCATAACTCAGTGAATTTGAAATCAAAGATGGTCACGTAAGACTCTTTTTGAAACTATGCTATGAGCCAAGATCATCACATGTATGAATGATTAATTCATAAAAAAACTCGTTTGAAGCAGTCCTGGTCAAGTCACCTCAGTGTGGAAGTAAAATGAAAATAGCTTACTTGCATGGTCCACAAGAATAGTCTGCTGATAGAGTTTTGGTATTATAGCTGCTTCATCGCAATCGCTATGGCAACATCCTAACTTCCCTTGCCAGGCTGCAGGTTTACACATCACGTCTTGCACCTTTTCAGCTTTACACAAACTGCCACCGCTAAGATCACAAAGCACCTGGTTATAATTACAATCCAGTGTGTTTTTCAGGTAAGGATATAATGTCATTGACAGAAAAAGAGCCAAGAATGTCATCCTTGTTATTTGTGAATGTTGACACTTTTATCTGTCAAAATGAAGGTAACAAAAAAAGCAAAATGTTGTCAGGTGTCCTTGTTAGGATACACAGACAGAAACACAACGAGGCAGATTGAGCTGCAGAGAGAGAGAGAGATGGGTGAGTATGTCTGTGTTTGTGTGTGTGGGAGGTTCTCCCCAAATTACTAGAGTGAACCCATAGGTCACTGGTTTGTCATGGTAAACATAAGCCGTTGGAATTGAGTTCAGGAGTTTTCCCACCATCGCTCTGAGGTGGCAAAGGCTCAGCCACTGCTGCATTCTTGTGTGTCTTACCATTAAGACCCAGTGAATACATGGTGACAATGGTCATGTGGTCAATGAGGAGGCAGCAGTGGAAGCAGCTCAGACTTGGGCAAAGGGTGAGCACTCTGGAATGGACTCATTAAGTCACAGCTGTTGTGTTAGGAACAATAAGGCTGGGACTCTTCTCAAACCTCTACAGCACCCAAACACCAAAACCTCAGCAGAAAATGTGCTGTAGTGTGTGTGTGTGTGTGTGTGTGTGTGTGTGTGTGTGTGTGTGTGTGTGTGTGTGTATCTGAACTGTCTCTAAGGACTTAGTAAATATTTATAAGTTGTTGTGTTCAGGTTTGAAGTAGTACTGGATATATAGCAGTTTTCTGTATAATATGAACTTTTTCATACATCGCCATCCCGGTGCATAGCTGAAGCAATTGCTGTAACTCTTCATAGGCAGCAAAATCTATAATATTGCTCACCGCGAAGTGCGTTGCAAGATGTTTTCCTATTACCTGCATACCTTTCTTACTACTGGTTATTACTTTTAACACACAATTAATAACCAACAACTAACTTTCTTAAAACACCATGGCAAACAACAATGTGTGACATTTTACCGCTGAACGCCATGCTTTTATATTCTATTTTCTTCTGACAGTAGAATAAGCCACTATAAACCTGTGATAATGCCCAGTCATGCAAAAAACCAAAGGATATAGTGATACACTTTAAAGCCGCCTGAATCCTAAAAACTACTGTGATACAAATGTTTGGTCATACCGCCCAGCACTAGTTTAAGACATTAGAAACAGGAAAACATTTTAGAATATGCGTCCACTTGTCCATTGCATGAAATTGTTTATTTTTTTGTTTGACAAAGTACACAACTATGGAGAAATTTTCCTATTTGATATTTTTAGTTGTTAGTCTTATTATATAAGACATATAAGACAAGATATATCTGGATATCTCAAGTGAGTCAAAGCTAAAAGTGCTTTTGAATTCGAAATCCCACTCGATCCCACACCTCATGTCGACACAGTAAGAGGAAGCCAGAAAAGCAAAGCCAGTGACCTCTCCATGGTTTGGGTTCTCAAAATTATAACACCCTTCCTCTCTTCACAAAGCAGTCCCCTGCTGCTGCGGCCTTAGTACTGCAGTGCCAACATCATTGCACTAGATTGGATTAGAGAGACAACTTACTGTGAGATGGAGCCCAGGCTCACCACCAGTCCCATTTCTCATGTAAATGCCACAACAGTTCATGGTGCTCTCCATAATAGAATGAATAAAACACAGTAAAAGGTTCTTTTGTCTGCAAAATTACAGACAGTGACATCAGTTGGTGTGATCTCTATCTTTTTTTGTTCACTTTTGTAAAAACTCTCACAGCGCCTGGGAAATGACCAGAGGAGCGAGTCCCTGACTCATGTCATAGTGTATTACTCTGCGAGAGGTTGTCTTGGAGCACTGAAATCTGGATTTGTTCTCTGTTTCCTTTTTCCTTTCCATCCTGGAGTCGGCGGTGTTTGCTTTGGAGCTGACAGTTGATGTTTTAGGATTACGGAAGCCGGCCCACCAGCAGGCCTGAAATCTTAACCTGTAACAACAAAGTCGCTAAGATCAGCATTTACACTAAAGCGAACAATGACAACCTGGCCCATGAATGCTACAAACATTTTGGCAGTTTAAACTTGTCTTTAATCCTCATCAGGAAAGTATTTTGTAGCAGTATTGTCCAATTCATGGCTTTAAAAACAGACACGGAATGCAAATATTGCAAAAAGAAGCAACATAAACAAAGAGAATGGGTGCAGGAAGAGCCAAAGAGGCTCATGTGCAGGTCATCAAATCCAAGAATTCACACCTCGCCACTACAGAAACCACAAGTCAAGAAACCTGGTGTCCAGCTGAAAGGTGAGCTAACTTCCACTTAAAAATGTATTTGCATTTCGTAATCTGAAGATACACCCTGTTTCTTTCCAGATGAGGTTTGTGTGAGATCACATCTGCACATCTTCACATGACCCCTCGTCATTGAAGACCTTTCTCGCATTTTCATAACAAGGTCCACCTGGATACCATCAGCAGAGCAGTTTGTCTGGGCAAAATGTAATTAAAGTTAGTGGTTTCACATATAATTATCAAAACAAAGTTGGGGCCTTGTGCACACTTGGTTGTAAAATGAAACCAATGTTTGTGTTTATCTTTTTGAATTAGTTGGAACCGACTTTAAAATTAACTTGGATCTCAGAGGGTCTTTTTTTTTTTAATCATCACAAATCCTCTCTTACACATGAGTTCATGCTTCATCACATGGCTGTGCTGAAGCCTTTCTAAATCCTCACAAACTTGTAGTTTGTTTAAAGTGAGGAGCAATATGATAAGACATCTCCCGAGAGGTGGGAGTCAGCTGCTTGGTCCCGTTTCAGTTAAGAGCAGTGGTGTGTATTGGTTAAGCTGGTATTGGACCATCTCAAATTCATCACCCCCCCCCCCCAGCTGTCTCCCTCCTCTGGGAGACTGTTGAGGCCAACAGTGCAGCCACAGAAATGAGCTGCTAATCCCTGTACAGGCTCCCAAGCATATTACAATGCACAGAGCCGCCAGCCCATCAGCCACTGTGTGAGTGTGTGTGACTGTGTGTGCTATCAGTCCATGTGCATGCATGTGTATGTTTAGGCATGTGTCAATCTGTTTGAGTGCCAGCTGCATAAAGCAGCGTGTATACATGAGAAGGTGAAAATGATTGTTGTTCCTTTCCTGCGTGACCTCAGTAATAGCTATATATTCCCATGCAGCATTTTCTAAGAGCACAACCAATTGCCATTGCAGGAAGAAGATTCCACTTCTCCCCAACAAGTGTCTATGCCTCCTCTCTCTCCCTTTCACTGGAGCGAAGTCATTACTGGTGCTTATGAAAGTGAAATGAATGAGAGTGTAAGGGGATGGATGGCAGGTCATGGCCTCGGGGTCTCTGGGGAGTGAGGACGCATAAACTCATCACCTGGTACTGATGGAGGGCAACTCACCTAAACCGCCATATCTATCCGTCCACCCTTACCACATCCACCAGTTTATGCCCTTGCCACACAGATGAGCACAAAGGTATGAGGCAGGAGCAATTTTCTACTCAAGTAATGTTCACAAACTCCATAAGTAACACATTTGTAGGCAACTCAGTGTGATCCCCTGAAATGTAACATGATAAGGAAATGGAGACGTCACTTGACTACAGAGGGTCAGCATCAGCATGCCCTCCCTCTGATATCACTCTCGATTGGTGTAATTGCAAAGGTGGGCCTTTGTTTGAATCGGTTAATATTATTATGATTGGGCTGTTATGAAAGCATGCATTTTTAACAAGGAGAGCTGATTTTAGTCTTCAAACACAAATTTAAATATTCATCAGTGTGACTGCGCAAGCCTTAAAAAAAAGATGTTTTGGTTTTGGGAGTGTAAGCAGCTGCTGCTTTAATTCCACAAGCACACCTTTTCCCCATATGAGAGGACTTCATCAAAAGAGATTGTCCTGTAATAGGAAGGTCACATATGCAATCCCAAAACTTTGCTCTTTCAAAGTTTCCTTTAGAAAGGCACAGCATTTCTACTTGCTTCTTAACTCTAAGCCTCAATTCATAAGCATCAGCTGTAAATGTACATGTAAAACTGTAGTTTGGTTGAACAGGAGCTCTTATGATTTTAATCCCAATCATTCAACACTAAGCCTCGACAAAGCTCTGGTTTAAACATTATAAATGGATTCAGGAAGAAAATGAAGATATAAATAAAATTGCAGTTTGGCCAATTTGATATTAGGGGTGTAAAAAGGAGATCGATTTATGATTGGACAGTTGTTTATTCTCTGACAGTTCATACTATGATAGTGCATGTAAAAGACAAACAAAAAAACAGCACACTTAATATATATAAATGTTACCTCCACTAAGGGGGACAGACTGTCAAAAAAGCCTACAAGCACTTTCACCACTTTGAATTCCACTGATACCTTCAATGTCTACAAGCATAACAAGGGCAATTTTTCACAGCAACCTGTCTGTGACACATTGTCCACTTATCCATCAGCAGACCTCAAAACGAAAGCATTTGCCGTGAGTTTTCATCTTGTGCCTGTGACGTCTGGCCAGTCATATCTCACTCGACTGTTTGGTCTTTAAGAGACAAAAGAGTGTAAATATTAGACTAAAACTGAGTCAGAATAAAACAAATGAAGTCCATAAAAAGAGAAATTTCTCCATGACTTAGTTTGTTAGAGAAATAAGAAGTAAACATCCTGTAAGAAAACCTAGTTGTGGATTGATGGACGTCTGGCAGAGTTGGGTGAGACAATTGTGCACATAATCAGCAATTACCTTAATGACAGTGCTGACATACATCGGGGTGTAGGGTTTGAGCGTGTGTGACCGGGGACTGGTGAGGGTAGCGGGGCCAGGGAGGAGGGGGGTCTGCTGAAAGCCCTGTCGGAGTCTCTGAGAGATGGCTTGTCAACGAAGCACTCCTGTTTCAGACAGAGCCAAGGCTCAGGTGGCTCCGGCGGGCCCTTCTACCTCCACATGGTGTTTTTCAGGTCACGCCCGTCCGGAGCACTGGCCCTTTTCCACACTCCCCTCCATCTGCTGCACACTGCTCCCTCTATTTCCCTGTATTTACTAGCCTCTTTAATCTGCTCATTTTACCCTCCTAAACTCCTAAGTTGTGGAACATAAATCTGAATATGAATGCCCCAAGGCTTTCATTTAGCTTGTTGGTCACACCCAAAAATACTGTTCCCACTGAGGCTTCAACTTTGCTGTATGCAAGTCAGGTAGAAAATACATAATCCGATTTTTAAATATGTGGTGCAATATGTTCAGCTGTAGAAGAACAGTAAGAATCGACAAAGGGAAATACTCCATTACAATAGCAGTCAATATCTTACATAAGTAAAAGTACTGTGTTATTATCAGCAAAAAAAAATGTACTTAAAGTATCAAAAGTAAAAGCAAATCTGCAGAAAAATGGCTCCTGCTGATATATACTAACTAAGGGAGGCAAAATGTATTGGCACTCATATCGGTTCAGGCTGATGTTGGTCATGAGCAAAACTAATCCTGAGCTGAACTTGTTGTTAGCTAGCCCCTTTACTTTAACCAGCAGGTAGCGAGCAGCTTGGGGCTTGTTAGTAACAAGTTCCTCCTCCTAATTTGCTTTAGTGATCTCTTCCTCGCCAACCCAGGCAAAACCCTAATTAGTCATAAAACCTAATTAGGATATTTAATTTTATGATCCTTAGTTATTGATTCATGATCCAACTGGACTTTCATTAAGATATACACTTGCTGCAATTTATAAAAGTAGCCTAAAACTAATACAGCTACGCAATGCGGAAAGGTAATAATGTGGTAAATCTATGATTTATTGGCTTTTCAAAATGTACGTTATATTATATAGCACTTTTATAGTCTTAACGACTACTCAAAGCACTTTTACATAGTACAGTAACCATTCACACACATTCATACACTGTGGCTGAGGCTGCTGTACAAGGTGTCACCTGCTCATCAGATAAACACTCACACACACATTCAACTCCAATGGCCCAACTCGGGGTTCAGTGTCTTGCCCAAGGACATGGGACTGCAGGGCCAGGGATTGAACCACCAACCTTCCAATTGGCAGACAACCACTCTACCACTGAGCCACAGCCACCCCAAATACAAAATAAAGATTAAGATTTCGATTTCAAATAAAGAAAGACATTGTAAATAAATAAATAAAAGCTGGAATCCCCCAAACCATCTCAATAAGGTTAAGGAAAAAGCGTATTCTGTTATGTTCATGCTAGATTAGACGCTTCCCATTGGGTGGAACCCCTTTGCACAAGTCAAAAAGGTTACATTCTGATGAAATGTGTCGGGGTGTGTGTAATGTGTAATGTTCTGAAAGAAAGTGGAAGAAATAAGAAAGAAAAAAACTCATTTGTGGCACGTTATTAGCCATGTGTTGCTTGCTAATCAAACATCCTCTACTTGGACACATCTTTTCAGCAATCAAATAGTTAAGCACAAAGGATAAGAGCTCTATTGGTCTTTATATGCACTTGACAGCTTAAGCATTACTGTTATCATACAGGCCCGTGTGCAGCAGTACTTCCAATTAGTACATGTAAATTAAAGGGTCTAATAACCAATGATGAATTATTCAGATGTAACACTGGTGTCACACTGATTTGTTCATACCAAGAGTTATGATAAAAACAGCCTCTTCCTAATAAATGACCACTGAATTACTCATTTGTGTCATGCCTGAAGAGTGATGTGGGTTTCAGCATAGTAAGTGCTCATCAAATTAGATCCGGCAGGGCATAGCCTTCAAATTGTATTCAACAGGGCCGAGGCTGAAGTTTATTTACTGACTCAAAAGAAATGCCTTTGAATATCAAACAAACAATAAATATCCTTCCCAGTTGGCTGCGTTGTGTTTTGTTAAACATACAAGAAGCCATTTGAGCTGTGTAATCATGAGCCTGTACTGGCGTCCATGTATTCATGACATGTTTGTAAAATTAAGGATACGTTTGTGGTTTTTTACCTTGCTTTATGCCAATGCAATTTCATATTGAATTTAGCCTGCTGAGTTGGAGCCAATTCAAAAGTGCAGAGCGCTATCCTGCAACTAGAAATGAGAGGATACTGAACCGAGCTATTGTGCATTTTTATATTGGCAGGCCAACGGACTGTAGCAGTCTTTGACTTGATAACATCATTCTTCTTTCTATTTGCTATACAAAAGAAGTATGCATGCTCCACGGTACCCAATCCAAGAAGATCATTGTTTAGAGATGGCTTCAGCCAGGCAGAAGCCGTCTGGAAAAGAAAGAAATACGATGAGTTGTTTAATAGAAATGATATCATCACTACATTCCCCCTGTCACTCAGAGAGAAAAAAAACTGTATCTGCTGCTTATTATGCTGTCTCACTAGGAGTGTGTGTGTGGGAGGGAAGTTGTAAAGTTTTGACTGTGACATAATTTAAATAACAGATTGTCACTGACCTAATTATGGTACTTCTGCATTAGTGTGTAATGTGCCTGAACCAGTAGAATGATAAATTAACAGTTTCTGTGGTGACTGATGAGACTGCTGCAAAGCTTTTCGATTTGGAAACACACAAGGAAAGAGACTTTGGCTAGAGCAGCAATAGCTTTGTTAACCGGTGACTACTCACAGCCCACAAGAGGGGAGGCGTGTCCTTATGGTTCACAGGTCTGTATACAGTACGTCAGATAAGAACCAAAGTGTTTACTGGATCATGTAGTGGATTACGTCACGAAGCAAGCAACAACAGCACCAGAGACGGGATGCTTGACTGGTCACCTTTCAAACCTGGAAAAGGTGAAGACGCAAAAAGCAGGAAACAAAGTGAGCAACAGATAGAAAATAACCAGAAATAAAAGACTGTCCATTTGGAAAAACAAAAAAGAGAGGTAGCCCGAAGGTGAGAACTGAAAAGGGAGAGAGACAAAAGAAGAGCAACCGCAAAACCTTCCAGCATGAAAGACCCTAACCACTGTATCTCCTCCCTGATAAGGCTTTAGAAGCTTATCAGCCAATGGGTGATTTCAATTAAAAGAGGGTTTGCAAGACAAGTGGTTAAATACCTCAGAGGGAACCTGTCACCACGGGAGAGGTGGCAGGCTGCCTCCACAAGACAGGGGGAGAGAGGAGAGGAAGAAGAACAGAGTGCTGCTTGAATGGCTGGACTTGGCCCCGGCAGCGGCACGTGATGAACGTTATTGCATTAGCTCCTCGCCAATCACATAATGAACTCTCTGTCAGACAAGACAAAAGTCCAGCCACACCCCTGCAGAACAGGCAAAAAGCTAGAAGAATGCGATTGGTAGGATTAACAATAAAAGGAGCCCTGAAGGGAGGCAAAGAGAGGCCTTTTGCCAGAGAGAGATAGGAAGATTCAGGAGCTTAGCGTTGTCAAATGTTTTATTCAGCCATGACCGTGAGTGCTGCCAAACAGATTAGCCTGTTTACCACAGGTTCTCATTTAAGAGATAAATCTTTGAATGTTGGATTTGGCAGGGGTGGTGGAGAGGGGCATCATCT
>NC_048415.1:12638667-12797552 GCF_013103735.1 Etheostoma cragini | reverse complement strand
GGGGGGGGGGGGGGGTGAGGAGGTATCTAATGCCACTGAGTAACAAAGGAACTCAGAGGCAGAAAACTTCTCATTAAGCTCAGAGTTGTCTGAATTAATGACAGCTGTAAGCAGACTATGATCAATATGCCTCCTCTCTCTCTCTCGCAGGGTGAGACGAGGATTGAGCTATCTCCATGGCAAGCAGGTTGAGCGGCTGCCGTAGACGGTGTGAGCGGGGTGAAGATTTGACTGTGTTCTTTGTTGTAGCTCAGTGGAATTCTTGCCTCTCTCCTCTTCTATCCTCTCCACTCCTTTTGTTCTTGTCTATTACAGCGGGGGTGATGAGGCTCCCCTGGGCGTGTTCAGCTACAGAAGCCCAATCTCAGTGGATAATCATTTTCAAGATACATCAACAGAGTGGTTGTAATTTTGAATGACTTGGGGGCGGGGGGGATGCAAGGAGCAAGGAGATGTGAAAGAAAAACAGGACAGTATATTTCAAGACCGCTAGGTACTGTATGTAGAATTATGGTTTTCCTAACTATCTTTCCTCTAAACATGTTTCCTTTTTCATCGAACATTGCACGATCCCATTACATTTTCCTTCCTCGCTACTGGTTCTGTGCTGAATGCACCAACAGTTTGGCTGTGAAAGCCTCCGTTCTCAGTCAACTTGTTAGAAAAGGACCATGCCAAGCATTCCACACCATTTCCAATTAATGATGCTGCTCTTGGCAGCAAAATAGTAAATGATTACCAAGAGGGTTGTTTTATTTCCCAAGATGAAGCATACACAGCTTCCGTTTCTCACTCAAGAATTGATAACTACTAGATCCTATACAACCCACTTTATTACTAATGAGAGGTCATCACACACTGGGTGTAAATGTCAGGGGGAAATGCTGTCATTTCTGTTGGGCAATTCATTAGTACATTATTGACCTTAAGGGACAGACCAGGTATTCCTGGCAAGTGTCAGGTGTATGAGTTAGGGGCAAAAAAGGACAAACCACTGTAGGGCAACTTTTAATGGAACCAATGGGACCCGGGAGTGTTTGTGTGCGCACACGCAAATGCTTTGTCCCTGCATGTTCGCGCACACACAACATTATAATGGAGACGGCAACTGGCCGACGGTAACGACGTGACGGACAATGATTGACGGATGGATTGTAATGCTGATGAGCAATGGGTCAAACTGACCGTTACAATTCAAGTCGCAACTGTCATTTCTCCAGTGACGCATGAGAACTGGAGCACAATCTATCAATGTGCAAAACAATAGCATTCTCTGGAAATCCCATTGGCCACATGGCTATCTTGTTTAAATCAATAACATCTCAAGCTATCACAGCTGTATCCTAAGTGACCCTCCAAGATGGCAGCCATATGTCCAGTAAAGCAAAATATAACAATTTGCTTAAATGTACACCAAACTCTGGATGTATATAAGGTATATTAGTCTTTTTGCTGAACAGTATTTTCTCTTTTCTTTAGGTTGTCAACTGGCTCTCAGAGTACTCCAAATCTGAGGTAGTGAAGTTAAAGAGTTTCAAGCAGGCTCAAATGTGCAAATCTCAGAATTAACATAGGTCTTGACATGGAATAGTGGGGAGTTGTCATAGAGGATCATGAATATTCAAGCTTGTGACCTAGTTTGATACGCTAGAGCAGGACAGTGGGGTGCAGGGTAAAAAAAAATCTGAACTCAAATGTTCTACAGCAATATGTTAATATGAATCAATGTGGGAGGGATTTCATTTTAATTACTCAATCAAGTGTTGAGCTACCTTCTGCTTTCCAAAAGGGATTCTCTATCTCTTTACATATTTGACATTCTTGAGCGGTGAAGTAACAGACTAAAAAACAAATTTCACACTTAGGACACAAAACGTCGTGCCTCGCAACCCCAGTCCACCATGAGAGATAAGTCCCTCAAAGACAAAGTGTGAACACCCTTCCTCTGAATCATGAAGCAACATACTGAAGTACACAAATGAAAAGTGTTTCATTCTTCCTAGACCATAAGTTAATAAAAAATCCACTCTGTTGGCACCAGACTGTCTGACACAAACTCAAATTGATTCATAATTGAGTTTCTATAGATTTTATCCAGCTTTTGCTGGTTACATTAGGGCTTGACTAGTCTCATTTTGCAGTGGAGTGTACAGCAAAATGCAACCTATGCTCCAGGCTCACTGTGCATCGTGCATTGCAATAGCTTGCTCAAATAACAACAGGTTCTGAAGGACAATTTTGCTTCCTTCCACTCATCAATGTGCAGACAGCAAAGGATGTATTTAGGGTCACTTTTTCTAGTGACACAAGCCTTTATTCTGACTTTTAGGATTTACATTTTGCAATTGGGACTCAGAAAAAAAACATGATTTTTATATTAAGTACAGAGAGGCTTTTTTGAAAACAATGTGACTTTGGTGGAGGAAATAATACATTTTACACAAACGTTTTCTACACATGACACTCGCATGACAGAGTCATGACGCATGAACCCTAACCCAAACCTAACCCTAACAATAACCATAACTTGTCATGACAAAACCGAACGACATTTACAAAAACAGCATTATGTCATAACCGTTTATAATGTTTTATGACACGTTCATTACAGTGTCATGTCACTGTTATGTGGAAAACTTCAAGTAAAGTGTAACAATAGTTTTTTTCTGAAATTTTGTTCACATTGTAAGTCTATCTTCTCAATGTCAACAAATCTCGTGAAAAGACCAAAGCCCAAAACTTGTTAGCACGTCTTTCAATAACCATCCGTGAGCTCACTCTTTTCTATAGAAGACGTAAGTGAATATACTTTTTATCAACAAAAAAGAAAGTATTTCCGAAACCAGCTGGTCACTGTAGTTTATAGCAAACCGTATAATTAAAACATGCATTTCTTGGGAACTATTTTCAGCTGTGGATTTGGTGCTTTTAGTGAGTATTTGCAGCAGCGTGACGGTGTTCTGTTTGTGGAAATGACTCAAAAGACAGTACAGAGCCCATGTTCATCACAAGGAACCCAGGTGCAAAAGTGTAGCTCATTATGTTTTGTTTTTGAAAATAGTTTTTAGACATCAATAGAGGCCTATGTGCTTTCATGGGACTTTTTGACAAGAAGAAATATAGATTTATTATGACATTTTTGAATTTTGCCAGTTGTTAAAATGACTGCTACGTTGATATACCACAAAAAAGTGTTGAGTGTGTCACCAAAGGTATATTAAGAACTTTGGACTTGCCTAACGCTGCCACACTTGCCTTTGTTGGTGTCTCACTTGGTGCGAGTGCTTTGTGATTAAGAAGGAGGCAGGCCGTTCATCAGACTCTGCTGTCCATTCAGTCCTCAGTGGGGCCTGTCATATAGGTTTCTATCCAGCCCTGAGCCATGGTCAATCTTCAGCCAGAATGCAACCTGCCTTTGCCCCCCCCCCCGACTAAGTTCAGGATTTATGGTTGATCTGCAACCGGCTTTAACATCTCCTAAGGGAGCACATAAAACACTGAGGAAAACAGACTGTGAGCAGTAACACACACATTTGTCTTTTATGGCTCGATGTGCTGATAATGATGTTTGATTTTCCATTATGTTGCAATGAAAGGTGAGAGAAACAAAGGCTGGTACTTTGATGTCCTGACCCACTGCTGTAAATGCCCATGTCCATAATGTAAACTTTTCCCATTAGTTCCAACAGGATTAGACGCCCTAAAAAAGAAGTCATGCCAGCCCCCCGAGGTGCTCATTAAGTCCACCCAGCAAACAATATCATAATAATAAAAAGGATGCGGTGAATCTTATCAGTATGCTATGATGTTGTTTTTCTTATGAGGAAAGACCCAAGGTGGTTCAAAGCAGCTCTTCAGTTGTAAAAGGCAAGTCAGCTACCATCACTTACTTATCCTTTTAATAATACGTCTTTGAGAGATCACGCATATATTTAAATAAGGGCAGGCCTATATGTGGTGTGCATTGATAGTGCTTCATTAAAATACAGAAATATTTCCATTTCATTTGGTGGAATCCCCAGTGCCAAATTTATTGGTTGTCCCTGGCAATACCATGGCACATTAATAAAGCACACCAATATCATTCAGCTTGCGGGATAATTAGGCAGCCCTTCTCTGAGAAGACGGTATATGGAACATAAATTCTATTAATAAGCTATATATTGGTTTAAGATCTAGAGGCCACGGATCTAAACTTGTCATGAAGGTAGCATAACATTATAGTACCTTGGTTCTGTGGGGACAAGAATTAATGGATACTGTCCTCAATTAAAGTTGAAATAGGTAAACATCCCCCTCCTTCCTGTTTAATTTTACTGCTCAAATATATTTAAATTATGACAAAATGCTGATTCTGTCTTTAATATTATTTTACTTTTAAAATGATTAGATTGGTAACTAAATCCTGCGACTGCTCGACTATAACAGTGTAATTTTCACACAATATTGAATATATCTGCCACCGAGCAAATTAGTGCAGCAATCATTTCACTACTGGCCAAAATTATAAATACAACACTTTTGTTTTTGCCCCCATTTTTCATGAGTTGAACTCAAAGACTTTTTGTATGTACACAAGTTGAATTGAATGTTCATACCATAAGCTTCCTAAGGAGAATTTGGCAGTACACCCAACCAGCCTAACAGCCGCAGACCACGTGTAACCACACCAGCCTAGGACCTCCACATCCATAATTATCACCTCCGAGATCATCTGAGACCAGCCACCTAGACAGCTGATGCAACAATATGTTTGCATAACCAGAGAATTTCTGCACAAACTGTCAGAAACCATCTCAGGAAAGCTCATCTGCAAGCTCGCCATCCTCATCGGGGTCTCGACCTGACTGTAGTTTGTTGTCGTTACAGACTTGAGTGGGCAAATGCTCACATTCAATGACATCTTTGGAGAGGTGCTCTCTTCACAGATGAATCCCGGTTTTTACTGTGCAGGACAGATGGCAGACAGCGTCTATGGCGTTGTGTGGGTGAGCGACTTGCTGATGTCAACGTTGTGGATCCAGTGGCCCATGGTGGCTGTAGGGTTATGGTGTGCAGGCGTAGGTTATGGACAACAAACACAGGTGCATTTTATTGATGGCATTTTGAATGCACAGAGATACCGTGATGAGATCCTGAGGCCCATTGTTCGTCCACGATAATGCACAGCCCCATCTTGCAAGGATCTGTAGACAATTCCTGGAAGCTGAAAACATCCCACAGCCAGCCAACTCAGTGAGCATGTTTGGGATGCTCTAGATTGGCGTATACGCCAGCGTGTTCCAGGTCCTGCCAATACCCAGCAACTTCACACCGCCATTGAAGAAGAGTGGACCAACATTCACATGTTGTACAGTGGCAAATGGTGGCCACACCAGATTCGCAACCCCCACCCCCCAGCCTAAGGCACACCTGTGCAATAATCATGTTGTCTAATTAGCATCTTGATATGCCACACCTGTGAGGTTGATGGATTCTCAGCAAAGGAGAAGTGCTACTAACATTTAGACAGATTTGTAAAACAATATTTGAGAGGAATAGGCTTTTTTGGGTGCATAGAAAAAGTCTAAGATCTTTGAGTCCAGCTCATAAAAAATGTGGGCAAAAACAATTAAACAATTAAACAGTAAATTTTTGTTTATACCAATTCATATTATTGTATTATTTATCTTCATAAAAGACAATAAATCCAATAAAATTTGAATCTGAATAAGGATATCTTGCAAATAGTGGAAAGATTCATTATTTTTTTTACTAGTTTTGTTAAAGCATCTACCACTTTGCACTTCTACCACTACATAAAACATTCTTTGCACATAAAAATGCTGATTAAAAATTGTGCATATTTTTGAATGGATCATTAATCACAGCACTACAAAAGATATGGAGAATGATTTAACACCCAAAATGATCTCTTCAAACAGATATCTACATATGAAAAGAGAATCTATAGACATCGGGACTTTTTAGATTTTGGTATCAGAAGCGTTCTGGTTTCCGTTTGTAGTCCGAGTAGTATTGTCCAATCACGTTTGGGCGGTCTTTGGTTGCATGCAAGTAAACAAGAGCAAAAGATCAATTTCGGAACCCATTGGCCATTGTCTGATAACGATTTTGGTTTTTAGCTTTTTCTTCATTTATCTATATTCATATGCAGACATATGTTTAAAGAGATTACCCGAAATGTTGTTTTAACCTAGATGTGGTTGGTAATCAGACTGCTAACAATGACTGGTGCACAAAAGAGGAAGTCTTGGTCTGATATCTGCCGGCTACACTGGAACCCCCAAAATATGTCTGTTTGTTGCCCCTAAAGGCTAAATTGTTGTCAGTTGATGGCTTCCGAGATTTGACCTACAATCATTATTACATTTGATTATTACATTTCTAATTACATGACATATTAGTAATTCTACCCACATATATCCAGTTATTGAAGCTTTTACATCTGCTGTTTTAAACACTCAGATTGTCTTTCTCGGGAAAGAAAGACAAATCTAGCACTAAAATGCATTAAAATGCATTATTGTGCAATTTTGCACAATAGTGCATTTTAGTTTATTTATACTTACAATTTAAAAAAAAACTCCAAGGAAAGATTACACAAAGGACTTACAATGCGAGCCAATTACAACATTTGGTGCTCAGAGAAATATTCATTTTACAGCTTGTAACGTGGCACTTTGGCTCACTTTTGATTTGTTCCATAGTTTTTAAAAGACCAGTGGCAGGGCCATTTATATAGCCATGGACATGGAGAAGTTGATGTGGCTCAAAGGTCCAAGGCTAACCCTCCAGCACTGACTCCCTCCCACCGCTCTGGCTAATTACTTCAGAAGTGGAAAGAGGCAGGATGCAGGATGGCACTGGAGCTGCAGCAGAGTGGCAGAGGAAAAACAATACGGTAGCTAAGTGGAGCCAGGAGAGAAACTGAGGTAGAGCAGGGAGGAAGAGGTACACTGAATCTCCCCTCCTAATTGTTATTCACTCATTTGACATAGCCTGCCGTTTGTATGCTGTGATTGTCAGACTGGTACATTTGTCTTTGAGACAGCTTTCTAAACTTCATTGTGGTCTGGACCAGTAAGACTCCCATCCTCAGTCTAAACTGACCCCGACCAATCATAGTAGCAAACAGCTCCCTTACTCACACAAGTGCATATAAGCAAAGGCTGCCCACAAAATGTTATGCAAACAAAGTGCTGATTTTCTAAATGTCTCAACTGCATCCTTGAAAGAAACTGCTGCCACTCCCAGGAAAAAAGACAAAACTCTATTGATTAGTGGTCATTGGTTGCAAATAGGTGGAAATCAAAATTAGATTTACTTTGCAGGATTGAAGCTCTCTCTCTCTCTCTTTCAGACACACACACACACACACACACACAAACACACACACACGCACACACACACACACACACACACACACACACAGTCATTCATTCAAATAAAGCAATAAGTACAAAGTCAATATCTGCCTTACCTGCCTGGATTGTAGCCTTTCCCATCGTGCATTGAACAGATGCTGCATGGTACAAACTGACATGACCTAAAAAAGAAAATTCAGACAGATACCACTTCATTTTTTACTTTTTTACCCACGATTAAACCATTATCATTGTTTCACATGTGGATGGTGGAGAACTTTAAATTGATTAACAATGACTAAGTGCTGTGCCATGCATACTCATAGCCTTGTCAGAGAGTAAATGATGTTCTTCATGTGTGACCCACTTCATCTAACAGACAGCTTGCAGAAATACTTTATTTTTTAGTGAATGACTATTGATCACATTTTGACTTATTTGCTGCAAATTGGCAAATATCCCGGTAGAAAAGAATGTCAGTATTTTGGCAGAGGTGATCTCACTTACATTCTTATTTCAAGAACAGATGCTTGTTTGAAAAGTGTTCCACACATTTATTCACCACTGGAAAGTGTGTCTTGAAATTTGAGCATAAACGATTACTCAATGAATTGATTAGTTGAACATCCCAGAATGAATCAGCTATTTTGATCATTTGATTAATTGTTTGTAAGTCATTTTTTCAGCACATATCAAACATTCTCTGGTTCCAGCTTTTCACTTGGTTAAGATGTGTTGTATTTTATAGGAAAAATGATTAATCAATTACCGTAGAAAGAATTCAGTAGATCCTTTAAAATCCTTTAAAAATAAAAAATATTGTTTCGCATGCGTATTTCTATAGGGCTTTTCTAGTCTTAACTACATAAAGCGCTTTTAACAGTACACAGTAACAATTCAAATAATCATGCACATTTAAACACCACTGGCACAAGGACTTTGACATTTAGACAGCGATTGAACCACCACTCTACCACCAGAGCCACAGCCCCCTCTATGCCATTATATATCTGTGAAATATATCTACTCAGTTGGCAAAATAATATTGATTTGAAAAAAGATGCAAAAAAATCCAGTAGGGACACAGAAAAAGATAATACAAAAAAATGTACTATGCTATTATGCTGCTCTCAGGCAAATTGTGATGGCGGATATCTAAAACCAAAACTTACACAAGAGAAACAAACCCACTCATATTTCCTTAACATACTAAGAATATTTACATTCAATTGTTAAATTCATCACATATTTGCTATACTTTAGATTGCAGAAGCTTAGTTTAAGGATTTCTAAAAATAGTGAGGTGCTAGTTTTGAGCTAGAAATACTCACAGTAAGCCGGGCTTTAACATGAATTTGTTCTTTGTTTACACCTATTTACAATTTGGCAATGACAGCGAACAATTGCAGATGCAATTGCACCCTGTGACACAGTGTCCTTCAGTTTACACAATGACGCCCTACAGGTGTTCAGGTTTCTGGCTGACCATACCTTCTGATCCCTCTGTTAAAATGCATAGCTCTACATCAATGGAGTGCTCTCAGAACATTTCCAAAATGACTTCAGAGAAGTTTACAGTGACTGGGTTTGCTTATTGCCTCCACCTCAGCCCTCCTCCAGGCAGCCGAGTCATGTCCGGCTGCCAAATGGGTTACTATCAGCGACAGTAAAGTGGCAGAGGACCTACTTAAACGCAGGCAGAGCCAAGAAACTGATCTCCTGTGAGAAGAATGTCTGGCTGTCTTCCCATGTCATGCAGTGGTGCTGATGGCCTGATAAAGGTTTTGCCAAGTGGATTCTTCCTTTCTGTGACATTCCTGATTGGCCAGAGCTCTGCAAGACACCAATTCCCTTTTCTCTCTCTTCCCCAATCTGGAAGTTTAAGGACCTCTAGGATAATTGTGACAAGCTGTTGACCCCCATGCCCAGGTCAAATTTCTCCAGGACGGGGGCCACTTCCTGGCCAAAAACAAACTATCTAATAAGGATTCAAAACCATTACCAGTCCTCCTATTTTATCAGAGAACTTGTTCCCCTGAGACTTATTTACTTATCAGTTTCCTCAGTAAGATAAACGTTACACATAAACTGCGATGACTCTGACTGACAAGCCAGTGATATAGCAGGATGGGCTCCTTGCAGAGTTGTTTGCCATTCTACTACTTGTTGAAATGTTTGTCAGTGGGAGGCAGCTTTTGCTGGCTGATTAACTGTTATTGTCTTAGTGTTGCTGTGCATTCCAATGTATAAACTTCTAAAATCCGTTGCATGAACTTCTGAAATCTAAAAAGGAATGGGAGAGTTAACTACTGTTTTATGGTTTTATGGCAATATCAATCTTAAATGGATGCAAACAAATATGAAAATGAGGTGGTAAATGTGAAATCATTTACTACAAAACTCTATTCAGGATGAAAAATTTGAATTTAAAAAATGAGCTGTGGTTTATGAGAAATATATACGCATCTGGCAAGAACAAATAGCTTTCCCTTATAGCATAGTTAAGAATAATGATGGTCACCAATTGATTTAACAGCAGAGCACCCTCTGACACTAAAAACACAAGCACATTTCTGCCAAAAGCATGACGTTAACAGATGATTTCCCAAGGAATGGTTTGTTTAAGGGTCTAATGTATCTGAGCTATGTCAACAGCTAGTTTCACATGTCAGCAGTGTTGTATATTTAAACCTTTTTTACACGTTTGATTAATGGTGCTAATGAGTGATATACAAGGCTTTAATTTGTGTAGTCTTTAGGTCAAATGTCAAAACAAGGGAGATACACAGACCTCATCTGGAAGATTGGACAGACTGCTATTGAATAATGTAATATACTGTTCTTTGTGTTACATGATACGCATATTGTAGGTAAAACAGTGATGGCAGTAACAGGCATTAAAAGGGTATTTTTATGTGGAATAAAATTAGACTGTAACCTTTTTTCAGGCTTATTCGTTGGCTTCACCTTAATCGTCATTCGTTTTAGACTATCTTTGTACTCAACAGTTCATTTCCACAGTTTCTAAGTGGATTTGCAGCCAAATATGTTCACAATGGAATTACAGTATTGACCTGGCCTGCCAGTCAACACAGAGGAGGTGAAAGCAATTTTATACTTGCTCCACAGAGACTGTAATTCTAATTAGAATAGTTGATGTCTGTTGTTTTTGTTTGGGCCATTTGTTTGAAAAAGCACATGGGGCTTGGTGGACATCAAATCACGGAGAAGAGAAAAGTATGACAAATGTGCAACTTATTCATTTATTGTAGCTTAATTAAAAATGTCTCTTTTCATTTGTTGAACTCATTTGTGATATACGAGTCCTGTGATGGAGGGAGAATGAATGGAGATTGTTCAGAAGGATTAATGTTAAAAGCATTGGATTATTAAAAGATCCTTCACAGGAGTTAAAGTAGAATTTCAGCATTTTTCAACAGTATTTTCCCGTGCATTTGTGTCTAATTGACTAATGTGAACAAAAGTCTATGAAATTGGTCCAGCCTTGAGTAAGAACGCTGGAACCGGCAGCCGTAAACCGGCCTGCAATGTAATCTTATGGGGCAATAGCGACTGTCAATGTCCATCCACTAAAAGTGCTTTGCCAAAGACAGGCTCAGATTGTTAATGTAAGTGTTGGATTAGATTATGAGAAGATGATGAAGTCTGGTTTTCTTTCTTCCTGCAAGAGGACTTGCCAGAGGACAGTGGTGTGGAACCATGAATGTTTATTAGGTGAAAGATGAGTGGGGACAGAGGAGTCTGTTTTGGAGTACAGAAGCTTAGCTTTGTGTTATCTAAAAGATTTTCAATTGCGCATTTCAGAATTGTGTGAAAACGTAATGCTACGCTTTGCGCAGCTTTCTTAGATGTTACCTTTGGCAACGTCTAAGAAATCTCATACAGAGTAATACATGCTCACAAAAATCCACTGTATGCTACCTTCCCAGCACTAAATAGATACAGAAGATAGAGCAGATCTTCTAGAGCAGATAGACAAAGTTAGCGCCTAGCTGGTGAACATAGTGGAGCATTTAGCTGCCAGATATTTACTTATTAATTGGTGAAGACGAAAACCGAACTTAAAGAAAAGTAACTATTACACTAGGATTCACCAGGTGAACTGAAACAGGACTCTAAATTAATACCAACGCTCCGTGTCTGCTGGATGTGTAAACGGGTAACTGTACAGGGTCTTGTTTAAAAGTGGCAAATAAAGTTTAAAATAAATTTCCAACATTTGAAATTAATAAACATCATTTGGATCACAATGATTTCCTCTCTGCATGCAAGGCCATAATTTCAATCCAGCATTATTCTGAGAGAAAAACTATACATGGACAACATATACAATAGTAGGTAACATTGTTACATCATAACAAGTGTTATGATGTAACAATGTACTGTAGGTAGAAACAAATATATCGAAAAAGTGTAATGCAGCTTTCTAACAGTGACAGTTCTTGAGTTCACTGCTTGTTACAGCCAGCACTGAGGACAAGATTTATTAAAAATGGTTTGTTTGTTGAGCATGTTTTCTAAACCTCCAACCTCTGCAAATACAAAGCTCTTCTTTGCTCTTATGTAAACATTTGAGGCAAAATGCGTCTGAATCCAAAGGTCATGTTGTCATATCACACATGGACTTATGATGCAGACATATGCGGCTCTTTGGAGCTTACGAGTCATGTTTTCTGTGGTGGCAGCTAAACGTTGGCCTTGCTTATAATCCACAACGCTGAGCCTCCTTTAGGAGGCACCACAAACAGAACCTTGTCCGAGCACATAAGCACAAACCTCAGCCACAAACCAAGTTTTGTTAACTGTGCTCTCAAGTAGGGCTGGACCATGCTACATTACCTGAGAGGAAATCTATGCGTAATGAAATCCAATCTCATGCTCAGCCACATTTTAGTGCTTAACTGGAATTTCTTGAGTAAACACGTTTGCACCTTTAATATTCAAAAATAGTAAACTACAGAGTAGCTAGAGAGATAATGCTGATATTCTCCACTTGGTTGTCATGTTTGTTCATGAGGGGAGCAGTAAAAATCTGCTATGAACATGACAACACTTTCAATCAATCTTTGGTAAGATATTTTGGGGAGTCAGGACTTGGGAGTTGTTCAAAAAGAAAACAAGGCTGATGATCGTTGTAACATGTTACATGGTTGGATTTACAATGAAGTGCTACCTAAGGTCAGGATAATCCATCTTTCTCATGACCCACAAAGCTCATAATGCTGAACTCCCAGAATGCAGAGTTACTTGTGGTTCCTTGAATCTTCAAATGTCCAATGGGAGCCAGAGTCTACAACTATCAGGGTCGTCTCCTCTGGAACCTTGCCTTCGAACTTTTGATGATCCATAGGTGGATATATTAGGTGGATATAGTTTAATAAACAGAGTATTTTTTAAAACTCTTAGTGTTCCTGATAACAGCTTTTTCTCCATCAGTGTGAATGGAGGATTCTTTTCTCAGCCCAATCCTCTTGCTATTACTGTTCTATGTACAGTTTGTTATTTTTAACGGTGTTAAGGCTTGTTCGTGGTTTGACACTATTAAAATTGAATTTAATTCAGCTCTCTATCCAAATGAATAAGTCCAAACATCAGCATTTTCAGCCCAATCTCTTCCTGTGTATCTAAAATTCAGGATGTAATCCTAATCTACAAATATTACCCTTAATCCCTTTTCACAGAGTTTTTTCCAGATAATTCTGTAATCTGCAAAGGAAGGATTCAAAGACCTACTTTAGGATAAATTTAGTGGTAGTCCAACCATATTGTAATGAATTGGATTTTAGCATCAATCTTTTGGCCAAACAAAGAAAATATTTAATCTATGTCTTGTAGTTGACTTCTTACTTAATACACTTTAAAAAAAATCTAAATAAGCATGTTTTTAATTTACAGTATACAAAACCTAAAGTAAACAGTCAAACAATGTCAGTAGTAAAATAAAGTTTATTTGTATGGTATTGTATTTTTTAATAAACAAGCACTCAAAAAACAGTGGTTGCGTTTTTTAAATGGTCAAATAGTCACTACTTTAAGTATTTGGTTATGAATGTCATAAAAAGCTAAATAAATACATATGTGAGGCTTTCCTGAGGGATATCTTTAAATGCTAACAAAACATAAACACCTGAGCCAACTCCATTTGCTGACAAAGACCGTGAGATGAAATTGAAAGTAGCAACAACAAAAAAAGTAAGAAACTTTTGGGATTATTTCATCACACACAAGACATTTTACGGTTCGTCTCAACCTAACTGTTGCTCCAAAATGACTGCCCGAGCAGTAATGTTTGAGGAAAAAGTTCTCTTTTTCTCGAGTGGGTATTATTGTATCCCATCATTTGTATCTTCACTGAATAGACGTGGTGCGTCACTACGCCTTTTTGAGCAGCTGATATGAAAGATTTGCATTAGTCTGGATTTCAGTGGGGGGCATGGTGGCGGCTCACTGACACTTTCACTTTATAGCAAAAAGCATCACGTTTGTCCCTGTGTTGTTGTGTATTTCCTCCGGGTGCTCCAGTTTCCTCCCACAGTCCAAAGACGTGCAGCTCAGGTTGACTGGAGACTCTAAATTGCCTGTAGGTGTGAATGTGAACCTGTCTGTCTGTGTGTGTTAACCATGTGACAGACTGGCAGGTGTTTCTCTGCCGTTCAACCAGTGAGTGCTGCGAGAGGCTTCAGCCTCGCGTGACACTAAAACAGGAATGAGTGGATTTAGGAAATGGACGAGTTTCAATAGAGAGTTTTAATGTCCCTTGATGGTGTAAGTCATGTTTCAAAGGCTTTGATTTGAATATTGCATGCCAAAGTTTCTAAAGTTTAAAGAATTAAAGCCTAAATGCAAAACGGCTTTCATATCCTATTCGAGACGGACCTTCTTTCACCAGAAGTACTTTTATATAAGTATTCACTACACAGTTATTAGCCATTAAAAATTAAATAGCTGTTACTATTTTGTGCATAAAGTGTCAGCAAGCTTTTCATCACATTGCTATAGGCACATAACATGGTCTTTATGAATAATGAGTATCAGATGTGTGGATGCCATGTAGCTATAAATGCTATAAATGTGCTTGTAGGACACAAGGGCTTAGTAATAGCTATCCAAAAAGGCATTCAAGTAATACCAAGAAAAAAAATATGCAGGAGGTAGGTAGGTAGGTAGTAGGAGTGTTATTGGACTGACTATTAATGAAAAGTTAAATACAAACCACTTGCTGGTTTGAGGTTTTCAACTTTCCTCTTTCAAGAAAAATGTCAAATAAAGACTTTTTAAGCAATTTTTGAGCACCCTGGATTTTGTAATTGATAGTATGTTTATTCCTTAAGTACACGTTTCAAACTATTTGGTTTGTTAATTTATGCTGATTAACTGTTTCCCTGGTAATTATGCTCAAGTAATTACAACATTAATCTTTTGTATGTGAATTCCTCGAACAAAACTTTCAACTAAAAACAGATTCAGTCACACAAAGGTATTAAAAAGCAGAATAATGTTTTTCAATCTAAGCAAATATATTTTAATGGGAAATGTCCCTAATGGGCATCTGTAATTAGTGAAATTAGTGACTGAAATAAGGGCTTACCTTTTCCTAAACCACCTATGATCAACTGCTAGATGGCCATTTTTAGAACAAGGATAAAAGGTCCTGTTGGGGGTCTCGGTGTGCAAGAAACCATCTGCACCATAAAAAAATGGCAAAAAGAAGTCTGATGTGGGCTCATCTACATTCCCCTGACACTGAAGGACCCCTGGAGGACTGAACAGGACATGAAAAGCCATAACTGATTTTCTTAGCACCACAGGTCTTCACTGTGTTCAAGGAAATGACCAGAGTGTATGAGATAAAAGCAAACATATTTTTGAGCTGCAAGAGTCAGGGTGATGTGAATGACAATTTAGAGGTTGTAGGCTAAAGGAGGATGGGGACACAATGAGGAAGGGAATGGAAGTCACTGTGGTTGTCATGTGTAAGTACATCAAGAATTATTTTTTCTTTTGATATTTCTTGCACAAATGCATACAAAATGTAGCAAGCTTGGTTAAAAGCTTGGAGAAAAAGATTTGCATCCATGCAATACCTTAAATAAAAATTACAAAAATACTTTTTGTAATTTCTCTATTTATTATTAACACAGGTTATAGACCTATTCCTTCTCATGGTGTTGACAAAACCTGCCCCTCGCCACCTTCCCCCCTCTAACCCAACAAACCTAAATTGGAGAATTGTTGAACAAACTTTTGCATGTAATCATACACATATTTTATTCATGTAATGATACGCAATAATAGCTAAATCCTTCCGTGTCAGCAGTTCCTGCATGCACGGCCCAAACAGAGCATCCTGTACCTGAATACAAACAGTGTTTGCCAATAGATACGAGAGTAAGTCTCTAAATTTAGGACACTTAGGAATGCATATTTCGCTTTAGTTAAACCCGCTGTGCATTTTGTCCAACTTAATGGCACAGAATGTTGTGCCCTACTTATATCTGCACACTTCGTTTTTCTAGGGGACCAATAGGCAGTACTAATATATTATAGACTCTCCTCCTTGACAGACAACTTATCGAACTTTGAAAGGAAGTAGCTCCAAGATGGCTAAGCTGCTCCCAAAAAGTGGAAACTGTCAAGTATGACTTGTGTGTGGTGAGGAACGAGCTGGAAACGGAATCGCGCTGCAAGAAAAATATTTCACATCCACTGTATCGTATTCTAATAAACCACATACCCCACTGGTGGGGGGGATTATGACTGTCCATTTGTCTTGACTGGGCCACCACTGATAGGGAGACACTCTCTCTCTCTGTCTGCACCATGCAAAGTTAAAAGCAACGCTGGCGACTGCTGCAAGTCATTTGTCTCTGGTATCATTGGTTCGTAAGAGGCCAGGACCTCAGCTCTATTGGATGATACATTATTGCCATCACTTGCCCTTGTTTAATTACATCCATGTATGGGGTCTGGTATCGTATCCTTCAAAGCTTATCCATCATGGAAAACTTTAACCAAAGCCTGCGTTATTGTGTCATATAATCCTGTGTTTGACACAATATGTGTAAGAATATTTCAGCAATAACTTCAGAAACAGTATGGAGTCCCGAAAGCTTATCCATTAATACAGTGTGTCACAGCCACAGAATATAAAATTAAATGTTAGGCCTTCCACATTTAGCTCTTTCCATGAAAAGCCTTTGAAGAATGGCTCATTTCTTCTTTGATTGACTGATTTTGATTTTAGCCCCCCAGTGTTGTTTATTATCAAGTCATTCAATTTCTTCACACTGCCTTGATGTTTTCATATACAACGTAATCTAATACACATTCACCTCTGCAGAACATATGTTGTACATACATAAACGTACTGTATTAAACATAACTCATGTGTTGCAAATGTTCAAGGCTCTATATCTACACAGAGAATGTTAGATGAAATAAATCGATATGTATGACGCCATTATCTTATCATTATCTGTACGTTTTATGTGTATCTGTATATTTTAATGAGGTGTTGGCTTTCAAAAACGTTTTAATACTTATTGATACATATTTTAACTTTAAAATGTATATGTAAGGATTGGATTTCATTTGCTTAGACATGCTGATGCCATATACACCCCAAATAATGCAGATGGTTGGAAATTTAATTTCTACTTAAGCGTGGGCCCTCTACTCTTCTGAATTTGGTTTAATTTAATATTCACCTTTGGAAATGTATGGATTTGCAGGAAGTCTGAATTATTATTATTAATCATGTAATTTATATTATAATTTAATTTGTATTGGCTTTCCCACTCATACCCTAACATGACCAACAGGGAGAAGTATATTTGATTCACAATTTATTTTAATGCTTGTTTATTTTAATTTAATATTAACAGATTAATTCAACATGTAGAATGTGAATGCAAAGTTTGACTTTACTATCCAAAGTAATCTCATGTAGATGAGCTAACTGACACATTGCCATGTATTTCCAAACTCATTACCTTATACCCCTGTAGCTAATATAAAAAACAACAACATACATAAACAAACAAATGAGCTCTGCATGGCGGCTGACATCTTTTTTTAGATAGGCGCTACACAACAAGATAATGGCCAATAGATAAACTTTAATAGACTCAAACATTTCTGGTTCATGGTTGCCAGGGTTTGGAAGGTTAGCTTAAAAACGTATTCCGATACAATTACTAATTACCCAATAAAAAAATGTAGTCAGTAACCTAATCCAAGTGTCACAATGTAACCTAACTTGAATACTTCCCTTTACTTATGGATTACCTCAATACCAAATATAAGGTGGGAAAGAGAAAGAAAGAGAAAAGAAATATCAACAAGGTTACTTTTACTTACTCTTTTCTTTTCTGTAAGACAACAGAACAATGTAGCCTTAGAAAAGAAAATGGGGAACCCAAGATTTATAGCATTAAAAATGCTTTTCATAATGCAAATTCACGCAGCATACAGACCTACAGTGAAAGTGCACAAGATAGGCCACATTGGTTTCCTTGGAGACTTGTGGTGTTATGTGTGCACACTGCATATGTGCATTATAGGGTAGCCTATTTTGTTGAGTTGCCTCTTAGCAAAGGGTTTTTATTGTAAAAAAGTAAGAAAAGAGGGGGTGAAGCTGTAATTTGCCGCCGATCATAGCGTGGGAGTCAAAAAAGACTTTGTTGTCTTAATATATTATCTATTCTATTATTATTTTAAGCATTGGCACAAATCAACCATTGGCTATAGATCTTAAAACAAAAAAAAATCTATAATCCTGCTAATCCCCATTTTTATTAAATGTATACTTAATCTGATTATGCCTGATCTTTCTGTAAATTTGACAGAATACAGCTACTTTTTTGTATATGCTAACTATATTTAACCATTTCATCTATTACGTTACTCGCCAAGTCTGATGGTAGCTGCAGTATTATGTTCATTTGCATGAATAAAAGCAACTCAACAAAGCCAGTCACATATTTGTCTGACATGGCAACACTCAGGAGAACACTAGGTGTGTGTGATTGTAAGCTTCTCTGTAGTTTGCATAATGTAAATCTAAACAATCCAAGCAACTCTCTCTGTTAACACTGCGTGGATATGATTGGTAGAGTTAGGCTCTTGTCCAGCAACTGTTTTATTTTATTCATATTGCCCATTTTTCATTTGTAAGCATTTCTCATGCAATAAATGTATTCATGCAAACTGCACTCTGCATTCAGAAGCTGTAATCTTAAATTTTGTCTTTTTTTTCTTTCCCCCTGTTGATGAATTGAATTAGAAAATCCCCCTGTGTTTCTCATAGGAGGATATTTCTCTGAGTAGCAAAAATGCAACAAATCCACAATGAAAAGCAAACCGACTCAATCTTGACTGATACTCTTCCCTAATCCCCGCTTGAGAGAGTGAGATAGATCTACATTTTGAGTTTACCACCAAACTCAATCGCTCCCTGGATGACTAATGTGTTGCTGGGACAGAAGCTTTGCAATGTGTGGTGAGATCTCCCAGGGCCTTTGTGGCTCTCACATGCTAGACATCCCCATTGAGACAGTAAAGAATAGGTGGTCACTAGGTATGAACACAATGAAACAGAACTCAGGGACTGGAACAATTGCTTAAGCTGTCAGAGGGTGACAGAAACTGTAATTAATGATATTTTCTATTTTCACAGAAGAGAATGAGCATCTGACAGAAGCATTATTAATGAGCGCAGCCTTGTTGGAGGGAATAATGGCAGTTTATTAGCAGCAAGACAGATTTAACAGATCTCACTCAAACAAAGGGTTTAGACACATTGAAAAATGGAGACAATCTGCCCGAAAGATCCAATGGGAGAAAATGTTCAATACAACAAAAATGTTGCTATTGTGATCATATTCTTTTTTCCCCCTCAAAACCATCTGTTAGGAAAGTTGATAATAAAAGAAGTCTTTATTTTAGGATCTTAGCTCTTGAAAAGAGATGTTGATAGCAAAAACAGTATCAAGCTAAATATTTATTTTACTACTTACTTAATTTACGCAAACTAATGTTTGACAGGTACATAGATGGATATTCTCAATTTTAGATAAAAAAACATTCATTCATTTTGAGTGAAAAGGAGATTTATTTATGAGAATTAAGACATTGACCATATATTTGTCAACTAACACACACACACACAAACACACATATATATATATATATATATATATATATATAAACGTCCTTTCAGTATACTAAACCAGACATCTATTGTATTGTTTGTATTAGTGGCCTCAAAGCAATTTGTATTTCAAAAAATATATATTTTCCAACCTTAACACAAAAACAATATATATGAACAATATTGAATGAACTGAAAAGACCGAAACTATTTTATTTAATTAACTAATAAAACTAGGACAAGAGTTTAGCATCAATCGAACCAATTATAGTGGAAAAACTACGCAATTACCCTAAACTGATTTCGTTATCCCAAACAATATCTTATGGATTTAGGCAGTGAATAACTGTTTTTGAAGTAATGCTGATAATGGTATTATCACAACTGGGTGAAAAAGATTTGAGAAACGTATTCCGGCAGTGTTTCAACAGATACTCTGCTTCATTCATCTCACTGGACTGAAATATGGCTTCAATGTGACACTACAGGCGTAAGCCATTGAATAGATGTACTAGATGATTTCCAGAAATGAAATGATATCCCCCCCTGAACCTATTTTCAGTTCATGTAATTGATTCTCATCCAGTAAGTTTGACTGTATTATGTTTGTTTGAAAAGTTAAAAGAATTCAGCTAATTTCTCCCCAACCAGGCAATACTTAACCAGATTAGAGTGGCCACTTCAAGCTTTGTTGATGCATCCAAGTGAGGCAGGGCAGCCCAGCTGCAAAAGCTGATCAAAAGAGAGGGGGGAATGTGATATTAGCATCAAGAGCTTCAGCGAGTGACTCAGACAAAAACATTGAAAAAAACATCATTATTAGAGACTTCCTTTACCCATGTTTGGAAGTGAATATATCTGTTTGTGAAGCAGCTGTGTGCATCCATAAATGGCACTGATTCATGCTTTAACCAGCATTATAAGGCAATTCCTTTTTTTTTCTTTTGCATGCCGTTATTGGTAGTATGCTAATGACATCCGCTGTGATTAGTGATTTTCTTCTAATCTTTATTCCACGGTGGCCTGAGCAATCACAGAGGTGGAGCTTCAAGATTTCCAGCAGCAAGCTTATTCTGACTGCTCTTTCCGTCTGCCCTGACGTGATTTCATTTGAATAACTACACATTTTGATTCAAAGGCCACTTTGGTGCACCACTGTGCATTTGCAGATTCAGGAAATCCACCCACAGGAATGCCATTTTTCTGTCATGACCTAATGTGTTTTTGGTAAAAGGTGTTTAAAAAGGGAAGTTCCTGGTGCAATGCTTAAAATGGCTTGCATATGAATATAGTGAGATCTTTTTTCTCTCTTCATTTTAACATAAAATTAAGTCCAAATCATCTTGCATCTGACACTTAACAGGAAGCTTACCCTTATCAACAATAGCCTGACATAATATAGGGCCATCATTTCAAATTTATACTTCTTTAAATAATGTGGGGAGGGGCCTGTAAATTTGGTGAAAAGTGACTGAATTTGTCTGAGGCTTTTGTGTTCCTGCACTTGTAGAGACAATTTAAAAGTCTATTGTATCCCCCGGGGAGTGTGGGGGCTCTCCAAATAACTGTGTGGTCTCACACCGTTTCCAAGCATTTGAACTGGATTCCATCCAGAATACAGGCAAATGGATTTTTTGATTTTTTTCCAGTTAACTTTCAGCATTAAAGGGGGAAAAAAAGATTACACAAACTGTACCAGTGGCAAGTCAATGTATCATAATGCTTACAACATTTAGTAAGACGTTATTACAAAGATCAAACCTCCCGACCCTCCCTGTGCCAAGTATTGAAAAGAGGTGATTTATTCGGGTAATTGAAACACTTTAATAAGTTTCTCTTGAAGTCTGCCCGTTATAAAGTGTCTTTGAATGGAGACACTACAGGGTGCAGTTACTGGTGAGAGTTTGCATTGAAATGCACCTGGAAGCCCTCCCTAATTGGCAGCTATCTCATTTGGCTTTGATATTGCACCTCATCATCTGCATGAGCAGAACAGGCCATTGTCTGGGGAGGAAGTGCAGGTGAGTAACAGGCTAATTGCCAAAGACAACGCAGACAGTGCTTTGGAAGAAGGAGAAGTTCAACATGAAGCCATAAAGCAACTCCAAAATAGTGTCAATTACAGCACGTATTCACAATATACTGCACGCCCCTGTAATGTTTTACCGTAGTTTGTGAGAAGCTGTATTATATAAAGTGGTAATGTGGGCAGTAAAACCTGAGTTTAGACAGCAAGATCCAAGTACCTTCTAATTAAGAGCGCCATCTCAGGGACAGCATGGGGAGTGATCTAATGGTAAGTGGCCATGCATGCTTTTACCTGCAGTGTGCTTTATCTACCAATGCCTCGCAGCAGGACCTCAGACCAACCTGTCTCCTGCTTTACTGCTGAGATATAGACTGAAACGTGCTGGCACTAGAAGCTAGTCAAGCACCATTACAACTTGAGTGGAACAAATGGGCAAAGTGTTTATGCAAAGTTGGACAAACAACCTCACTGTACGAGGTATCATAGGAGTATCTTGGCTTTGGATGCAGGCATGCTGCCCCAGAAGGTGTGGCAATAGTATTCACACCACCTGCAGATGTGAAAAGACCTCCTGTGTCTTCCTGTTATGGGGTGAAAAGAAGCATTCGTGCTATTACCGTTGTGCAGGCTTCATCCTCTTCTTCCGTCAACTATAACCAATCTCGGAGATGTGAGGTGTTAATTACAAAAGGATGAACTTAGGAACTAGGACAGAAAAAAAGAATACACCGGCACGCAAGATCAAGGTCTCACACAGGTGCCTAATCTCACATTCTATGGAGGTTTGTCCTTGAGAAAAAAATCTCTGACTATGTCCTTAAATCACATCGCTTATCGCTCATAACTTCACATCGTGTTTCTGTACATCGATACAATTCTGTGGGGACCTGTAGCTGCAAGCAGTGATTAATTATCTAAGTGTTGCAATGTACGACAAGCATAGCCAAAGCATTGAGAAAAGAATCCATACAGATGGGAAATGACTGATATGTGTACGTCCCAATTGAAAATCCAATTGAAATAGAATCTGAGTACATGATGGTCCTTTTCCAATTTCGAATTATTTTCAGTCCACTAAAGAACAAATGAAGAAGGACTTAAGGTAAGTCAGTAGAAAGCTTCTTTACCAAATACTGTCAATACTCTGAAGTCACTTTTATTTTTTCTGCTTTTCAAAAATAAACACTTATATGTTGATGATGTTTTGCACAGGTTTAACTTTGTTGGACATTTATGCAATAATGTAATGGTATGTCAAAACTCTTCTGAGGGTTGAAAAATAGATTTAGTTAAGTGCAGGAAGTATTATGTTTAGCTCAGAGCAAAGTGTTCTGTTAAGTTACAGCAGCCGATTACCCACAGTTCTGGTCCAGGGACTACATGGGTATTTGTTTACACCAAAGGAAATGAAACTATTTCCATTTAACTGCCTTATTTATTGGCCTCCTTGGCTTCATTCTTTAATACTTGTTATATGTATCTCTACTTTGACCACAGCAGATGGAAGAAAAAGAAATCCTCTAACAAGGAAATAAAAAAGTTGTGCGGAGGAATCCTGTTTCCCATTATGTCTTCATAACTGAGTGAGTTTTTATACAGAGGTGCTGATGCAATTAGCCATTCTCCTCCTAAATGTGTGCCAGATCATGCTTGGGTTTCAAAGACTCAAAGACTCAAACACTATCTTGCTTCAATTTCAGGGGACCTGTGCTTAATTTGGCCTATTTTATCTAATAGACTTTTTCTTTTTCAAACACCAGGTGGCTTGCTGTTGGTTAAATCCAAATAGCGGACCACAATGGTAAGCCACAATAGCTAAGATAGACTGATGTTTCATCTACGTTATAACTATATTTTTGTCTCTAACTTTAAAAACTTTATCTGTAAGAACTCCCATTGCTACTGAGACTATTATCTATGTTTCAGTTGTGAATTTAAAGAAGTAGCCTTGCTGGAAGCTGTGAGAAAAATCTAGAAATAGAAATGTGGCCCATGGTTTTTAAAAAGGGCTGAGTGAGTGTTAGGCTGAGCTTCCGAATTGAACATTGAAAACATGTATTTCACACACATTTATCTCCATCACTTGACAATGGCACTGACAAAAGCTCCATAACTTGATTTTTAACGTGCATATAGTCCTCCCACTACAGTGTCAGCTTAATCCCTGCCAGGAGCCAACGCTGCATAGGACTGCAAGAAAGGCAGAGAAATCGAGGAAAGATGAGGGGCTGATGGAGAAGGAACGATGAGGTTCATCCCTTGTAAGCTGGCACATGGCTTTAACCCTGTCGCATTTATCTGAGCAGCAATCGTGTTGAATCAGTCACCAATCGCACAGATGAAGAAACACCCTAGCTTTCACTGATTCTACTGCCCCCTACAGGAACAGCATGACAGGCCAATGCAATAAATGCATCTGAATGCATCATTAGATTCTACTTTCCAAGGGTGTTGTAAATATCACTCTATTTTATGAGTCTCTTATGAAGCAGTTCAGTGAAATGCTCTTCTCAGTCTTTACAACACAAAGTATACAACACAAATCAATATGCAGGAGTAGGCTATTCAGAGTAAATGGACTGTGTGCCTTTGATTTTGACACACAAAGCCTGGTAAGAAAAAAAGGGTAAAGACAAAGATTTTCCCAAAACTATTTGTTCTGTATTGACGTGGTCTCTGATCCACTGTAACAGCTTAAGAACAAATCTGTAGAGCAAATTTACAATCTACTGTCTTCACAATATTAAGTTGTTACCCACCCATTACGCTAAGCACAGATGCCCCATTCAATCGGCAGCTGGTCTGCTGTATATTTCTGTTAATATTTCACATTAGCCTGTGGCGCGACATAATACCAGATGATTGCTTGTCTGTTATGGTATACGATGAGAAGTGTTCAGGGCGGCTAATGTGAGACGTCTCTGTTTACCACTTTGATGGATGGCCTCCCTGATAGGACCTGAGTTACGTTCAGGGGTGTCATAGGAGAAAGATGACAGATGGGCCCAGCTGTTGAAGATATCGACACTTTGACCAAACCATGCAGACATTAATCACAGCACGCCTAAACAACACTGAGGGAGAACGGGTGACTTATCTTATTAAAACACAAGTTGCAACTGTATAATTGACCGTTCAATGATCAGACGTTATGAATATGATGGCGTAACAAAAAGGAAGACAATGCTAAAAGCTGTAAGAACTGAAGCGACCCAAAGAACTTGTAACATGATTAACTGTCACAAGAGATTAGGGGCCAGTAATAAAGATAAAAAGAGGGTGTTGATGCAGTAATATAATATTATGTGATGGCAGATATCCAGAAGTCAGTGTCAAAATGAAAAAGAGGACACTAATGGGTCTTTGGAATCTTCGGTCTCAGTTGCAGTATCTTGTCATGTTGATAAGACAACTAGTACTCATAGACTCACTGGAAATGGATAATATGATTGTTGCTATGTGGTGTGTATTGACTAAATATTTTAAATAGTTTTCAAAGACATGTTTGTGCAAGAAACTGCTTCCACAGTTGCTGCAACTTTCTCAGTTTCCACCAGACCAGCTGCTTGTAACTGGTAGCATAGCTTACGAGTAGAAAATAATATTCATGGGAGATGAAAAAAGTGGTTGAGGACGTATGTGTTGTGGGAGGGACTTATTGAAGGGAGATTAAATCACAATCAATCAGCAGAAAGTGATGTTGTCACTGGATGACTGAAGTTGAACCCGCCTGGAGTTTACAGTGTACGTTTACCACAGTTCGAACTACAAAGGCTAACATTAACGGAACAATTAGGTTTTTTTCCCACTAGACATCCACACTTGGAATAAAAATCAACAAAATGAAGGCATACACTTCGAAAAGTTTGCCAAAACGAGAGTTAAACTCGGTCACCTTTCTTGCATTGTCACAATTGAGGTTATTACGTAATGTGCATAGAAAATTGATGGAACATACAACAAAAGATGAGCTGACAAATTAGACTTGAAATTATTCATTAACATAAGGTCTGAAAGATCATTAATAACACTGTTTTTAATTATTCATGGCCTTGTTACGCTAGAGCAGTTTTTCTGCTGCAATACATTACTCAATTGGCTAAAAATGTTTGCTTTTTTTAAATGTCAGAGTTAGAGAAAGAGGGAAAGAAAAAACTGAGAGGCAGCAAAAGAGAAAGATCACAACACACACACAAAGAAGGGTCATTATTTTAGCACTGCAGGGGAGACAGTTAAACACTACTTTGTTCTGTTCAATTTGACTCTGTGTAACATAGCATGCAACCATCTGGGTGTAAACCAGCTTATACCTTATTTCAAGCAATTTTATGCATCTCATAAGTACGACTGTTTGACTACCCACCGAGCTGTGTATTCACTGCACAGCTTGGTATTCTATGGAAATCCCAGTATTATTATCAAACTGTGGCCAACATAAAGGAAGAAATGCTTTTAGCAGCGACCGTAGCTGTTATAAACGTGCTTTTATTTGTGCTTTGTCACTTTCTATAAACAGATTACTTCTGCATTTGGTTTGAGCTAGATTTACCTTAAATTACCCACTATACCATGGGTAATGATTGTTACATGGAGTACACTTTCAAAAAAATAAAAGAATATAAAACTTCATTTGTATTTTCTTTTTTCCAGAAAATACCTTACGTGGTCTTAAGTGTCTGAGCAGTGCCTCACTGTCTAATGACATGCACATTTTAACCCTTCAAATCTCAATTAAACCCCAGCGTCATCAAGGTCAGCATTAGCACACTAAACAGCAAGAAACATCTCATTTCCAGCTTTCTTCTATCCTGTGAATGTGAATACCAGATGGGACACAATGCAAGAGATGTCCTTTTTTGTTTATTACAAATATTATTATCTCTGGTAAATACAATTCTACAGCAATAATCTGGTAGGACATGTCTACCTTTACTCAGAAACATCATGGTGTTTGGGGATTGCCCACCGTGGCATACTTGCACAGATGAAACTCATCCTATATTCTAAATGCTAAGTGGTTTCATCCAGCAGTGAGGAATGGAATAAATATGTGCATGGCTTTCCTCACTCAAATATATTCTCAAACATGGCTGCTTGCCCCGGTGCTTAGCAACATCGAAGCTGAGCAGATAAAAAGGAAAGGGAGAAAAAAAGAGAGGCAGTGAGAGGAATCCTTGTTGACAGCTGCTTTCTCCATGCTTCTCCATGTTGTAAAGATGTAACCCTCAGAACTGTATTGAGACAACTGACCCATTGTTCCTGTTGTAATTAAAGAGAGCACAGCTGAAGACATCGAGCCACCTATTTATGCATTGTCCACTGTGAAGCTATAAAGATAGAGTTGAAAAAGCTTTTCTCTATTTGTCTTTTTTCATCTCAGTTCAAAAATGATCTCAGCTTTCTCAACTTTGATGAACAAAAAGCAGCATAACAATTTACAAATGTATACTATCATGAGTGCTAATTGTCAGGTACATGTTGGGTTGCATTTATTACAGTAAAAGCAGTAGTCAGTCATTTATCGGCTACATTTGAAATACTATATCATTGGTGTTATGGTGTGGCACAAATTTTAGCATCTGCAACAACATTCTACTCACTTGTCCATGAGCCTCCTTCTGAAGCAGCTGTAAATCAAGTAATTTCACAGTAACATGAAAAGTTGGAGACAGGCTTAGCAACAATGTCGTGCGAGACATGGAATCACAATTATCTATCTGTGCGACTATTTGATCCATATCTGTTTAAGCTTTAAGAACAGAGTCTGTGTATATTTCCTCTACACTCAAATGGCCTCATTCTGTAAGCCAGATAATGACCATTCTGACTTCAAAACAGTCTATTCTAATTAAAGTCCTGGTGTAACGCAAAGCTACATTCCACCGGCAGCAATCTGATGGAGTGAATGGATTCACATGAAACAAGCAGCATTATAGAAGGCTTTAATTATGGAGGTATTCATCAGATGTCAATTATTCAGCCAACCTGGTTTAAATTTTTGGTGAAGATTTGTTATTTCCGATGTTTCACAGTAGTAGCACACATTTTTGCACACAATCAGCATGCACTTTGTGGATAATATGACTTTGTTTGAATGTGTATTTCTGTCTTTTGAGAAATGACAAAGTATTAAATAATTAGGCTTTACCAAAGCCATCAAAATTAAATTTTCTCAACAATAGATTTGAACAATTAATTTAAATGTTATCAAATTGCTACATAGAGTCGCACTATCCACATCACAGAAGGCGCAATATTTGTTAAAAGGCAAGATATGTGTCAAATACTATTCTAAATGTAATTGTGTGGCGCTGCAGACATTTCCTACAAATTGTATTCTACAAACAAAATTGCCTTGCTGGTACAGATTTTCAAAGAAAATAGAAAAAAACAAAATTGATTAAAAAACTGATAATTCCTACCAATATCATAAATCATTATGCAATTGCAAAATCTGTCAAAAATAATCTTGATATTTTTTCAAAACCATGTTTTTTACGCGCACGGGATGACTTGAGAATAGCAATGTTATGAAAAATCATATATGTGCCATTTAGTTAATAGGGGTTAATGTAGTCCTTGAACCCTACCTACTGTACCAGCTGGTGAAACAGGGTCAGACAAACAGGAGACTTCCGTTCACTGAGCGGGAAGGGGGGATGACCTTTAGGATTCAGTTGAGCTTCAACATAGAAGACATTAAAGCACAGACAATATACTTAATGAATTTCCCTATATCTAACCATCAAAAGCACATTAGCCAAAAGAGGTTATTTTTTGTTTGTCTGTCTGTTTTATGGCACTCAGGTTATTTCAAAGTATATTTGCATATATAAATAAAATCTGAAGGAGAGTTTATTCACAATCCAAAGAATAAGTGCTTGGTTTTTGTAAGTATTTGGATAAACAATGTGGCCATTTATGAAGTTTATGAAAACATGTTTTTGCTTTTAACTCCTGTGTTTTGAAGAGCAAAATGTGATGTTGTTTTGCCAATGTGGTGCTTTGTATACATCATAAAACAGACAAAAATGGCCAAACCCAATGATTATTAGTCTGACTTCTTTGAAATTTGGCACAACTCATCCTTGTGCTTTCCCCAGAAAAGATATAAGAAGTCTCCAAAAATCCTAGTTGCATTCAGCCAATCAGGTATATTTTGATACTATGGAAGGGGATTGGGGCCACATGAGAAAAAAAGTCAAAATTCTGACTTTCATCTCAGATTTCTGATAATTGCGTCAGAATTACGACTTTTTTTCAGAGAAGTCTGACTTTGAACTCAGAACTCAAATAAATGTTCACATGTTTCCCTTACCCTCTTCCGTATAATACAGATCTGGGCCAAATAAATTTTAAATTTTCTAAACATTTTCTGTTTTCAGATTATAACACATTGAGAGTTGTGCATTGGTATAGGCAAGCGCTTTCTGGGTGTTTCTAGTTCTTAGACTTGTGTCATCCTTCAAGGGTAAACCTACAGCTTAAGGTTAAGAGAGGTAGTGCTGCCTTAAAATCTCATTGCTGTTGTCTGTACTGCTTCTTGCAGTCACTGTATCTGCAGAGAGTGGAAACTTTTCTTTGTGAAGGGTTTACATACTCAAGCCCATCATCCCCAGCTTCATGGCAGGGCCATCAAAACAGCTTCATGAATGAACAGTTAGTGTTTTTAACAGCTTCTTAGCACATGTTAAGATGTTTGAACATAATTACATACTACATACTGTGACGATTTAAAAATAAAGCATACAACTAAATTGTAATTTTTAGCACCTGTCGTCACCACTCATCAGAGTGTGAGCCATCCAGTTGAAAGAAATGATATCTCTCCCCCCCCCAAAAAAAGACTAGTGAGCATTATCAACCAAATATGGGGCCATAATTGCTTTGACCAGCACATAAATACTGTACCTTCACTTTCCTGAATCTGCACACACACGCATGCAAACACGCACGCACACAAGCAGACACACACACAAAACAAAACAGCTGAATTAAATACATACATAATACTTACTACATACAATTGAATATATAAAGAACACATAGGTTTATGCAAACATAGTCAACTTTAAGTGTCTTAATATTACATGTTTGAAAGCATTTTTAAATCTTCAAAGTAAAGTTTTGTTGATTTTCAATACATCAACCAGCTGTGCCTTAGTGGCTAACTCTCCCGGATGCCAGAAACTGGTAGAAGGTGGGCAATAATTCAGTGTTCTGTGATTAGCCCATATATCAAAGTTTATAACCTCACCAACACAGCAATTGTACTTGTTAGAGAGAAAACTGGAAACTAGCCAAAGTACAACTACAATGTGGAACTTATTAGCTCTGCAATCCTGTCTTCTGGATATGTAGCATGTGGTAAGGTTAAGGCTTTAAAAACACTTTGGGTAAGGTTAAGGAAAGGTGGTGGTTTTGGCTAAAAATTTAAAAAGGAAACGTCTTGTATTGTGCTTCAAGTCAGCATTTTTTATTTTTAAATTCTATTTATTTTATATTCAACCAAAACCATGCTCTATCTCTTACATTAACCAAGTATTTTCAATTTCATTAACGTACCCATTAAACATTTAGTGATGACCAAAAACTACCAACTGAATAATCTTTTTGTAAAGTGCAACCATGTGGCAATAAGTTTGTATAATGGCAGCTATTTATTGGAAATATTAAAGGTTCGTCCTAGTTAAGCATGCCAACCCAAGTCAACAGCTCTCATTAGGTGAAATAACACTGGATGGTTGTATAAGTATTACTGACAACTAAGTGTCTTTACCATTATTGATACCTCCAAGTATTAGGTAATGTAAAGAAAACTATGATGTAAGTTTCATCACTTGGTTTTGCAGTTGCCGTCTCCCCGTTACACTTATTAATTACTGATATAGTACTGCTGAGTTAACAAGTCTTATCGCTTTGATTGATGCATCTCAATTTTAAGATTTTTTTTTTAGGACTTTGAGGATGATTGGTTGGTTGCTGAAAATCCCTGTGTGACTGCCAACTCTTTCTCTTTAGTTCTCTTCCCAATGTTTACAAAGTGCTGGACTTTGACGCGTTTAAACTGGGGTTAGCATCCTGAGTCCCATCTGTGGTTAGGTTGATGCAACAAAAGCAATTTCAGTATCAACATTTGCATTAATCTACGTTAATCTGCTCATCTACAACACTTTCTTATTATGAAACTAGAAAATTGTACCTGTCCAGCATTCTGTTTCCTTCAGAGCAAATTGTTCTTGCAAAGGAGACAGGTTGGGATTAAAACAGAAATGAACATTGTTTAAAGATACAAACTAACCATGCACACGCCAAATAATGCACCTTCTTAGTAACAGTAACAACTCTTTGACTATATCAAGTCAACCCTTCTTATGTAATTTTCTACGACATCCCAGGCATTTGTATCCTTTTGCATCACTTTCAGGATTGATATAACAAATCACAGTAGCAACTATTTAAAAGGTTCTCCTGTGATGGTTATTGATTGAAATCATGTTTACAGTATATAAAAGATGGCATACTTTTTGTGGCAGGCTCTGACAAAGCCTGCATTTTACATGTATTTAAACCAGCCAAAGGAAAACTTTAAAGATGTTTCAGCAAGCCAAGTGTGAAAACCATTGCTGCTGCATTGCTTTTAATTTTGATATATGAAAATAGAGCCGTGGTGTGAAACACATCTCCTCTAGCACATTCTGCGCATGTTTTGAAAAGACTTGGCATTTGTCAGCTTGTACCACCTGAGAAGCCAAAGTACATTTCTTTATGGCAGCATGCGAACAGCCTCTCCAGCCACAGTTAACGTGCCATACAGATGGATCTATTTTATTAATAAGGGTAATTAAGGACACCACTTTTAATAAGTATTTCACTCACTGAACACTAGTTTGAGGGTGTTATGTGGTGCAGTTGGCCAATAACTACTCAGTGCAGTGTTTTCTCTTTCACAAAGGTGCTAATGAAATCTCCTGCTATTGCCAGGACTCCAAACACCATACTGTCACTGTGATTGATCTGAAATAACTGTATTTGTAATGTTACTGGAAAGGTTCATAACATTACCAGGTAATAGACTATAGTTACTGCAACCGGCACACTTAATTATCTTTAATTAGCCCCACCTTTTTAGTCCATTAGCACCAGCTGTTCCAATGTGTGTTCAACTTGCGAACAAAGCTTTTTTGCTGCCGATTAACATTACCATTCTCAAACTAAAGGCTATTATGTTTATTGTTTTTTATAATTCAGGCATATTAAGGCTTCAGCCTATCTCTGCTCATGGCATACTAGATGAGTAGCCATTACATGGAAAGACTAATAGAGACACTTATGGGCAATTTACAGACTCAACTTCACCTGACTCTTTGCAATATGAAAGGAAACAGTTCCCATGCAACACTCAAAGGGAGAACATTTATTGTGGACACCAATTGAGCCACAAATAAAACGCAGGAGCATCTCGCTGCAACTCTCAGCGTGCGTTCATAGGGCAAATCTGTATTAAAACAAGGGGCTGCGTTGGTGGGGGCATTGCTTCAGATACCGGTGAGATAATGAAATACAATCAAAGGAAGTCCAGTAAGAGTAACAGATCCGGGAATTGGAAGGCTTCTTAAATACCAAAACCCTTTGCAGCGTTTTATGAGACAGGATTTTGCAGCAGCTCTAGGAAGTTATCACAGTGGCAATTATTTACGCCACAATCCTGGAGTTTAACAGTAGAAATGTATTGTTTATGCTACAAAATAAGCCATCAGCTATGTACACTTGCATGTATGTTATTGCCCAATGTTTTGATCTTGTGTTGCGGCAAGAGTTAAGCCAGCTTTAGTTTTGCATTGACAGACTTTTTTCCGCAGCACTGCAGTGGAAGGTCTGGCTAGCATACACTGATGGATAGGAGAAAAAACTTTAAACCAATCACAATCGTATTTGGCGGTGCTAAGCATCGTACAGCAAAGGTGGCTCTCCAAAATGGTCTCAGGAAGGAACTTGTTTATCTGGAGCATTTGCACCCCACAAAAGAAAACGCCACACACAGTATTAAATGAAGCTAACTGTTAACTGAGCTATATAAATTAGCTGGATATATAGTTAGACGTAATTTGCTCTTACCAGTGTATCGCCTTATGTATTTTGTCCAAATCCTGGCCAGAAGTCTACAGTGAGTTGTTAAAACCTTTCTTTTTAATAAACAATGTACACAATGTTCTCAATGCTTGCGTTAATGTGTAGAGCCCCAGGTGATACTTCGAGCAAAGTTTCATGTTTTGTCAAGCCTTCTTAGTGTTTTATAAATTGTAATTTTGATGCTATCGTAATAGTGCCCCTAGCACTCCCAATCCAAAGGCCATTTGACCAAAAAAACAAAAATACAGTTAATCTTAAAAGCGGTGCTTTTGTCCTAATTATGCTTTTAAACAAAAGTTTAAAACAGCACCTGATTAAAAAGTACCTCTATTTTTAATATTTAATAAACTGACCAATCATAACTGTCAATTTGTCACCTTTAGAAGTGACACCAGTAAACATTCATTGTCAAAAGCGGCATCTGTGTGCTTGTTAAGAACAATAATATGATGGCTGTCCTGTGTCAGGGTGAGAGAGGTAAGGGCAGTGGGGCAACCAGATTTACCTCAGGGAAAGGCCTGTCATCACCTGCAGAGTTTGTGCCGCACAGAAAAGCATTAATGTTTTAACAGCAATTGCAGTGGGCATATACATCTGGCAGACAGCAGGTCACATTCATTCTAAGGAAACTGATGGACAGTTCTCTGTGGTGTTGAATGGAATATTTCCCTACACCCAGAGACATCCCTCATATTGAAAAAGATCTTCTATGTAGCTTACAAGCTGCAAAACAGTTTTCTAAGACAGCGGCAAACAATATGATTAGAGTTCCTATTCATGTGCGCTTTCTGCACTGCATTGTTTATTGTATTATTTCTAAGAAAATTATGAAAATGATTTGCTTTCCTATTTGGCCCTGTGAAGTTAAGCAGCTTAATACTTACGTTTTTTGCTTCCACCCTTCTTTGTAAAAACCCCAGGGAGATGTCTCTCTGCTATTGACCTCTCTTGAATATGAAAAATATTTCTGCATACAGGCCTGATTATGCAAACACAGACTATGATCCTCGAATGGAAAATAACTTGAACCTGCATAATTTCCTGAATATGTATTTTTTGTTTAGATGATGAATAGCGATACATGTTGTTGCTCATACCTGCCCAACTGTAGCTCATCCTTCTTTCTGTTACCTTGGGCCTGATTTAATAACCTAAAACTCACTCAGCCAACTGTGATCCCACTGTGCACCCTGATGGCAGAAATATGTGTAAACACCTGCACTAATTACCTTCTCAGGCAGATTATTTATGAAATGCATTAAAGCATGTGTAAAACGATTCATTGGTCAGAATTCAGGGCAATTTTTCACTCGACCATCCAAATATCTTTCAGCCCAAGGGAGGCAAAGCACGTTTCCACTGAAACTAAACGGTATTATCTCTCCGTGACTGTTCATTTTCAGGACTGTTTGTTGAAAGGAGACTAAACAAGATTGCCAAATAGACAAAGACGAGTATGGCTGTGTTCTTTAATTCAGACCACATTGATTGTTTATGTTTGATGTAATCTTCTTAATGTGTTTATTGTCCTGTGGACATTCTTGTTTTTCATGAATTACTCTTAATAAAATGATGACAATATCTGTTCCTCAAAATTGTATCTCTTGTGAATAACCAATGTCAAGATGTGCCTTATAAATATTTTCCTATAACAAAGTTTGCTGCGAGAGCCTATTGACTGCACTGCAGGTGCTGAGTAGAGGACAAAATTAGCACGGCACTCTGCCTCGAGTATTCAGGAGGACTAATTGAGCCAAAACTTCTCTGAGATAGACATCTCTGATTACATTACACCAGTGAAATAGTTTTCTTCAATTTCAAGTGTGCTGATACTGGAACAACAATGAACAAAACAAACTTCCAACATGATTAAAAGTGGGTAATGATTTCTCATATCTACTAATTATCCATGTTTGGTTATCTAGTACCAGAAGTTACTGGGAGGGAGCCAAATTGATCAAGAACATTTGTATTCATGTTCAACCATAATGATGAATGAATCTAATTTGAAAAGTCAAGTCAAATCCATTGCTTTGACTTGACGTTTTAGTGAAAATGACTACAGCTAATAGATTTCAGACCTCTCCATTCAATTGATGAATCATTTAATATAGTGCATACTTTGGGTAATAAATTGTATTGATAGCTTTTAACAGATACAGAACAGCACCAAACTTGCATCACACACAATAAAAAATTCAAGAGCTTAAGTGTTTCACTTAAGTCAGTGCAGTGCAAGTATACAATGTAAATGTACTGTATTTATATAGCGCTTTTCCCATCTCAACGACAACTCAAAGCGCTTTTACATAGAACAGGAAACAATCACCATTCACACACTCTGGCCAAGGTGCCACCTGCTCATCAGATATACACTCACAAACATTCACACTCCGATGCACAGCATCGGGGGCAACTTGGGGTTCAGTGTCTTGCCCAAGGACACTTCGGACTGCCGGGTCAGGGATTGAACACCCAACCTTCCGATTGGCAGACAACCGCTCTACCACTGAGCCACAGCCGCCCATTGTAGATCAAAGAATAGACCTAATGATGTGTGAATTTTGCAACAGACCAGTGTCAAGAAATTTGTGAAACCAGCATAGAGCAAATATATATATATAAATATATACTGTATTTACACAAAGTATATAAAATACTTAATGTGCAAAAAAGACATAAATACATTTCCCATTGAAGGATTTAGGTGAAGGAGATTTAGCTATTGTAGCAAGTGTTGGTTTGGCAAACATATGCGCAATCATCCGAATCACCAGAAAAATACATTCACTTATTCATCAATATGGTTTGCATGGTTATCCCAATATACAATGGATGGGAGGGGGAAGTCAACTATCAACTATACTCAGACAACTATAGACAGACAAAAACATTTACATTCAAACCTATGGATAGTTTAGTGTTCAAACCATATGAGGTGTATGAATTTGGACTGTTGGAGAAAAAAGGTTGGACGTGATACTGCCAATCAAAAAAATGTGCCATGAAAGCAAAAATCTTAAATCAGTTAAATTCAAGAAAATCAGGAATCATCCAGAAGATTTGAGGACTGAAAAATATGTCCTGAGCCAAAATGCAGGATCAGTTCCGATCTGTTTACGATATTTTGTTTGCTCTCTCTGTCGCACACCCTGAAAACACTGGAACCACATAGAGCAGTGAGTGAGTAAACTACAGAGCACACAGAACAAATAAACAACAGCCAGCAGTTTCAGTTAATGATATGACAGCATGCATCATCAAACCATGTAAGCAGAGCCACATTGAGTTTTTTTTATTTTATTTCAGCAACATTTCTGAACTTCAGTATTTTGTTGATGTCGGGGTTGAAGGAAGACTGCCAAAAAATCCTGGCCAAAGGCCTTTTAACAACAGGACCACAAAGATGAACCTAAACTAAATTCTTTCACTAATTTTAATGTGTCACATGGTCAATAATAAAAGACTCTGATCGGGAATAAGGCCAAAACAAACAAAATCGGTGCATCCTTTGAATTAATGTTATACTCAAGTCCAGCCATTTATGCAGGGTCCAACTACTTGTTTTCTTAACACTGGGGATCTTAAAAGTCACACTTCCGGCTAAGGGCAGCATTTACTAAACTGCAAACCATAAAAATGTGCTTGCTTTGACTCTGCAGTTATTAGCCGGATGTAGCCATGCTGTAGCAGGTGACAGCTAGTCAGATGTGACAGAGTGCAATATTATCTCTCAGACACAATACCCCAAATTTCAGACGGCTACATCATGAGAGGATGATGTATTTCAATTATTGATACATATTCAAGGTTGAGCGCATCATGCTTTTTAAGGGGGTCTGAATGCTATGAAAATTATTTTAAAGCAGTAAGTGCATTTAAGTCGGAGGTTCCACAATAAGAGAGATATAAGTAGACTAGGGCTATAAAATGATGGCCCCGTTTTAGCAGAGGCAGACTAGAGATGCAGCTCTCGACGACTACATAGGGTTTAGAGTTTCTGAAGACTAAGACTTGTGACAGATGCTTCTATCTTTCAATTGCAGTTGGAACATTTGATCTGTGCACACGGCAGATCATGGAGAGGGAATTTATTATAATTAACTATGAGGAGTGAAAGCATCCTACGGTGATTATACTAATTACTTGAGCTATCTTGGAGGTTTACTATAGGATCAGAGCTCTCTGTGTGTGTGTCACTGTCATACAGGTCTGTTGGAGACACAAAAATACACCCTGACATGTTTTCTATTAAATTGAGTACTTAAAACTCCGGGACGGAAACGCCTAGTCCTTCAACCCTTAAACAATGGTATAAATAACATCTTTCTTTATTGTGGCACCTTAATTTTGGGGAAAAGTTTATTGTTCATTGTATCTAAACCTTCTATATCCAGGTCTCAGGTTAGCCATCAATCAAAATATCAGTTTCTAGTCCTACAATTTATCCTTTGGTGGTTTTTTATTTTCTGCAAATCTCTGAAATAGCCCCCTCAACAACTTGCCCTGTATGTTAAGCTTGTTGACCTAACCATCACTCCCCATTCACCTGCCCTGTAGACTAGCCTCCAGGCAAGAACTCGTTTGAAAAATGAATCGAAAATTTGTTAACTTATCCTTGAAAGAGACTCTTCATATTGAACTCACAACAACTCAAAGTTGCGAGCATAATGTGTCTGTTTTGTCAGCCATATTAACAAAGTGAACACACCATTAAACAATGTCATTAACCACCGTCTCATGCTAATGTCTTCCTTTAACTATCAATGACGCTTAGCTTACTGGTCTGAAAGGGAAATCTGTTTTCTGGATTATTAGTCGAAAATAGAAAGTCACTGAGCACTTCGAATGTTGTTGTGGTGCTTGAGAGGGTGGGACACTGCAGTTAAATTGAATTGAAATAATTCAAATGGCAAGGATGGGCAGTGTAGGACTACTTGTGATTGTTTTTATTGATGTATGTGTGAGTGGTTAGCGCCGAGTCAATGAATTGGGTGTTGCTTTTATATTATGTCCTGTGCAATACCCCATTTAGCATGCCCATCTAAATGCTAATAAGATTAAAGCTGTTTTAAAATTGCTCAGTATAACTGATGTAGTAATTCACTGATTGCTAACTAACTGTAACTTTGTGGCAACTTAAATTTGACATGACGCCTTCAATTCTTACTATAGCCGTTTGTGCTGAGCTACTTCTCCAAAAAAAAACATACAAAATCACTTCTGCAATCTTGGCCCAGAGCCCTTTTCCTTATCTTTTTTTCCATTATACCAATCAACTCAAAGTTGTGTGTCATTTGTCTCTTTATAGATCTTTTCATATTTCTCTTGCCAGTTTGCACATCTCTAAAATATCATCCCATAGAGTACACATTATACTCAAATGACCCTTACAAATGACTCCTAAAGAACCCATAACAGATTTTTTCAACTCCTGTTTGTCTGCTGTAATGAGACATGACAGTATGACCTGAAGCCATGCATTCCTTGTACATTTCTGATGCTACTTTGGTTAAGGATCAACATCAGGATGGTTGAAATAAGGCTTTAAATCCTTCAATTAGTTGAAGAAATATTGTAGTCTGTGCCTGTGACTTTGTGTCATTCTCATTCCAGGACTATATTAATCAGCCTCGGCCCGTAGCCCCAAACAGATGGCTTTGATAACTTGCTTAAAGCAGTCCAAAACTCCACAGATAGCGTTACAGTAAACTAGACATCCATCTTTGGCTCTATTTGTTCCATTCCCCATGCAAACAGAGTCATTATACACTTGGCTTGGGGGAGAGATTCCCTGTCGCAGAGCCGAACCGTCTCCTTTCTAGGATTTGGATCTTTGTCATCTATATTTCTTAAACAAGTCAATTGACACTAATATCAAGTGAGCGTAACAGGTTCCAACCACCTTGAACAGTCTGACATTTAACCACACATTTCTTTTTACCCTTGTTTGTTCAAAGTCACATTCAACAAGTAAACTTTTTTTAAAGGAAGCTCATATTGTATCAAGCATGAACTTTGATACTGTGCCATTTTACAAAACAAAGATATCTGATAAGGCCCTGCTCTTTTTTAAGAAAGACTGCTTTGACACGTTATAGACAGTCACCTTTTTGCTAATTACTAAAATGTGACCCTTGAAAGCTAAAGCAGCAATGCATTAGCAAAACAAAAAACTAGGGTTAATTAATCTCATCACAACTGAATAAAGCGTGATTGTTTTGAAGATAAATAAAGTTGTCCGTACGGTTCCTTAAAGCACCAGTCTAATTAAGACAAGCTATGGAAGATAAGATACTGTAACGCAATGCATATAAAGCCAGTTTTAACCCCAAAAAATGATTTGGCATATGAGGTATAATTATTTTCTTCCACTTAAATAGGGCTAACAGTGAGCTCAAAATTCATTTAGCAATTGACTTTTTGGCTATGTATACATTTTCCTTTGGATTTCAAATAATGCCTCAGAGTACAGACAGACCGCTTAATTTAATGCCATGTTCATCTATTTCATAACAATGACACATCTACAGCCCTTTTGATCGTTAAATCATTTCAAGATGACTCACATATTTAATTTTTTAATATAGCCTCACAAATGACACTTATAAATCACTACAATACATGCAGTGACTTAAGAACGTCTGCAACCCTTAGTCACCATGACAAATATTTTATTTTCAGGTGGCCCTGTAATCAAGAATAAAATAGAACCGCTTTGCATTTCAATGAGCACAAAGCTGTACACTATGTTCTGCTCAAACTATTCTAGTGTGACACAGAACAGATGAACTGGTGAAACTTAAAAGTCAACGGTGAATAATTCTACAATATATAAGAAATAATGTCAATTTTCATTTCAAGTATGAAGAAAAAAACCACAGATTGAAAATAAAGCCCAGTAAAGAGAAGAATATGCTTTGACTGAGCCTAAAACCAATAAATGAACCAGAAAAATGATTATTTCTTTAAAAACATTGACTGTGAATTCACTGATTTATGGGTACAGGACCACACTTTTCATAAAGACTGTAAGTAGCACACAGTCAAACAGAAACACCTCAAATAAATCGGCGGCTATTTGAACACTCTGGGGCTACGTACTTTTTAATATCTACTTTTCTGCCATTAGAATAAAACAGAGCTACAATAGCATGATCCTTTCAACAAACACTGCTACAATGATGTGATGCTAGTGGAATCCCAGGGAGCTTTTTGGACAGCCAAAAGCCACAAAAGTGACTTTTAAAAAGATTTCCTTGGTTTTACATCCTTGATTACAAATCAATCAAGATCTGGCACCGTTCTTCTATAAGCAAACCCATTTTCTCTGTTCAATGTTACAGTTTCGCCCAAATATACACCCATAAAATGCAACTGCAGTTACAACCATATATTAAAATATTTTTATGACTGCAATTAATCTTTCATGCCAAAAGCTGTGGCTATTGGACCTGTATTCAAATGAGGCATTTGGAAGAAAGAAAATGTTTCTTTTTTTTCCAGACTTAGCTATATACAACTATTACAAGCACAAATGGGACACAGCTTCATGGAATCCTAAAAAATGGGCAGAGACTGATGGGTGGGCAGATGGGCAGTGGATAAAGTCTTTTATTTCCGCCATTGAGTCGCTCCACACCTTGGATAATAGGAGCCAATTCAGTTCAGCCCATAAAGACGTTTATCAGTTCCTGTCAGCATGCCCTGTAGGAGTGAGGCGACAAATAACAAGGTAGTGAAAAAAAGTGGCAGTAGTCCAGTAACCTAACCTGTTTCCCCCTCCTGCCAATGGCATCTGCATTTCCAAAAAAACACTAATTTCCGCTTGTGACTCGAAATAGACAATTAGAGAGTTAAAAGTCATGTTTGAGCAGCATTAAAAGGAGATATTGAAGTAGAGTGATTCAAAGAAGCTGCACTCGGTGCATCTCAGAAATGTCACAAAGTGTCGAGCACTGCAAAGGCTGACTAGTGAAAGACTAAAAATTACAAATTAAAATATGGATACTTTGTTGCATCGTTCTAATCATTTTGGCAACAAGGTTAATTATTCAATTAATATTTATATTGCTGAATTAGAATTAATGCAATTAAAAAATGTTTAGTGCTTCTAGGTCAGTGAGTTACTCAGAGCCTTAAGAATTTTAGAATTTCTATTTTGGGGTATAATACCCTATTTAAGTGGAAGTGGACAAACAAACCATGTCAAATTACAGCACTGATTTGACAGGCGTGATAGATCCAAACTACATTTCTGTCTCCTACCTGGCTATATTTTAGAAAAGTGAAAGTATACCCTGAATGAAACCTCTGGAGTTGCTGTCAAATAGTAAGCTATATTGTTGAAAAGGTTTCCACTATCCTACAATTGCTGATCCAGATCACGCAATAACTTCATCAATATAAAAATAGGCAGTTTTTTTTCTCTCAACTTTCATCTCTATTGGCTTCACCAAAATTTAATGAGGAGGAGGAGCAGTAAAAGGCAAGATAACGCACGCTCACAAAACTTGCGAGTGCAGTACTATAAGACCTAGAAACCCTTCATTTACAGTAGTAACCTGCATCACAGTGGCTAATGTAATTTTCCATGCATGAAAAAAAGAAAAAGAATGTGGGAACATGCCAATAATAATAACGATAATAATGGGAGTGGATTTTAAAAGTTTGTCCAGAGCAATTACTTACGGCCTTTCTCTTAGCCTGCACCTCCACAATAAATTACACTTTAAAATTAAAAACAACACTGAAGAGATAACAATCAGCACTTAACTGAACAATTTCAAAAATCCGTCTGGGTATCTGTTTTTGTTAATGTTCTCACTCTATACATAATAACAATGTATTATTATATATGTATATTTTTTTTCCCCTTTTTGGAGAGTGGTGGAGGCATAGTCGTGAGAGCTCCTCCACTGAGTTTGCCTTATGCTTGCCGGAATAAATTGGTACCATATGGTGTGATGACAGGATCACTCAATCTTCTGTGTACCTGAACACCACATTAATCATTTTTTGGGGGATATTCTTTCCCTTTCATCACACAGGAATTTCCAAATAGCTCCTGCCTTTATTTCTCTCACACATGTAGTGAATTTACATACACAGGCTACACTCTGCCCTTGTTGGAGCCCAGACCGTTTGACCAAGTTCAAGCTGGAGCAAAACAAAATGTTAAGGTTAGGTGTCAGGTGAGACTTCCTTCCTGTTTAACATGTTGACATGCTTTCATTGTAATGTGTTTAAGAACTAGGGGCATGTTTCAAATTAACTTTCTGAACAGTGACATTTAAAAACATAGATTGATATTAAATCTTTTTTTTAATTCTTTATATATTGAAGTATGTATTAAAAACAGATGATAAACAATTTACAGAATGGCTGTATTTTTCCCACCCACCATTTCATGTTGCCAAAAATGTTAACAAACAAGAACAAAAAAACAGTAGCTACCTAAAATGTCTGATACGTATAGTTGCACCTACCTTGATTAAATATATATATATATGCTGCAATTCCATAGGTGTATGAAGCTCCTTCCACTAATTCAGGCTAAGAGGCTTTAGACGGAAAAAGGTGAACGGAGTAAAATAAGGGTGAAGTGGCCCAGAGGTGAGGGAGAGTGAAAGAGAGAGAGAGTGGGAGAGAGAGAGAGAGAGAGAGAGAGAGAGAGAAAGAGAGAAATGGGACAAAGGAGTAAGAGTGGTCTTTATAGCAATGTCCGCTTGATGAATCAGACATGTCTTATTTGCTGGCTGCACTGCCAGAGAATTTGCATTGATTATTTTCCCCTCAACAGATACATTTAAATCAATGTGGCACAGCGCAGCCAGAAAAGTGTGAGAAAATGTGTGAGACACACAGTGAACCTCGGAGCTGTAACCTTGGTCAGACAGGAGGAGCCACAGCTCCCCCTTCATGCCAAACAGATGAGATCAGGTCTAGAAGCAACTCTTAGGACAGCACCATCAGACATCTTCCTAGGAAAGAATAACCCCCTCCCTACACCCGTAATAACCTTTCTCTGGGCTAATATGTCTTTATTGCACTGCAATTTTTCTTATGCAGATGTGCCAAGTAGTGTTTTTCTTTTCTTTTCTTTTTTTAATGTAAGGCAGTATATTGCTTTATGTTTAAGTGTTCTTCTTTTCTTCACAGTTCTTAGAGGTTTCTTTTTAAGTAGTTGTTCTATTGTTTCAGATATGGATATAAAGATTTGTGAGTTGGTCAATCAAAATCGATCTGAAGTCTTTGCTACTATCGCAGGAGACATGGGTTTAAGCTGGCTTGATATATACATTTTTAGTTTAAGCAATACTTACAAATTGTCCATGCAGATGTATATAACTATAATTTGACAACATTATATTTACTCAAGGTCCACTTACCAGCTTTTTTGGAGCCTTCCTGTTTTAATATTTCCATTGTCAATAATGAACTTTCACACTCAACTACAGTATATAAATATATTTTTGCATGTTACATTTGATTTATGTCCTCTTCCTCCTAATACAGTTCTAACAGGGTGGCTCAATACGTGCATACCTACCTCATTCATAAGAGAAACAGCAGTGTGTCAGCAATGCCTGAAATACATTGTCAAACATATATTTTAATTCGATGAAATGGGCTCGTCAGAGCCCAAAAAACTGGTGTGCTTTTATGAATACGAATAAGTAAACAAGGGTTGCATCATCATTTCACCATTCTGTGATGACAAATATGCCACAAATGCACTGTTGTTCAGTTGAAGTACATTTGATCATCTGATATTTTTCAGTGAAAAGTAGGTTAGGTTATTATTTATTCTGTGACAGAATCCACTGGCTTTTATGCAGAGCTAATGTGGAGCTGAATCACTGATAATGCTTCATCACAGGGTTTAGCTTAAATGAAGCTTCAATGGAAGTTGGGCAGTTGGAAGTTTCTGTCTCCTCTAATGAAGTCCTGTACTGCCCCCTTGCATACAGTACACTTAGCTAGATTTTTGCAGGGAGCATGTTTTGGAAATAACTTAATAACCACAAAAGCAACTTCCATTGAATGTTTATAATTTAAGAGCACTGATGAGCAAAAAATTACTATATATATGTTGTCACATTTATTTCCGTCCATTTCAAATTGTTCATAAGCCGTGGGCACTAAATAATAAATGGCATGTTCTAATTGGCTGGGCCAGTTTTCACACCCCCAACACACACACACACACACACAGCAAACCACACCACTATGCACCATTCCCACCTCCTCTCTTTCCCCATCTCATTGATAATTTCTCCCGGAGCTTCAGCCTCTCACATTGAGATCAAAGTGGCTGTCACACACTGCCAGTGGAGGACGGTTCATGAGCACCTCCCTACAATATATACTTCTTCTATGGATGATGAAAGAGTGTATACTGAGGGTGGCGATGACGCTGTTACGAGGCAAATGCAGTAGGGGGCGTTGCATTAGGCCCCCCTCGCAGGGGATTGGTTTGCGGAGGCAGGACAGCAGCAGCATTAGGGCTCTAAAGTCAAAATAACCTCTTGTCATGGTACGTTAGCAATGAAGCTGACATTACACAAAAATGTATCACACCAGCGCACACACAAACACTGCTATGACAAGGAGCTAAATCTTTGAAAAGGAAACCCAAAATCCCATTATGAACTAACTGACAACAAATAGCCCCAATGTTTTTAATAGAGGAGCATATAATTATGCAGTTTGCTCACTATATGTTTCTTTGTATGTCGTTGTCTTTCCTCCAAAGAGAAAAAGGAAAATACCTCCGACTGTCTCTCTTTTCCCTGAAAGGCACATCGTCTGACTAAAGCGTACACTCGTCTCTCCCCTCGGGTGCAGTGGCAGTGGTGCAGAAAAAGTGAACTGCAGAGGACCCCACTGTTTAGCAAACACTCCTACTGAGGGGAGGAATTAATTATTCAGAGCCAAGGACCAAGACAGCCCCATTTGATTGCTCCACAAAAGAAAGGTCAGAGCTTTTCGTATGAGGAACCACCTGGTTCTGCATTCTGTCAGCTAAGGGGACATGTACAGTATATAAGGCTGAATGGCAGTCTGGCTAACAACTCAATTAAAAGGACAAGGATGTCGAGTTGAGGATGTGTTCACAAGACTTGACAAACAGCAGCTCCAACATGGTCTCACTAAAAGAGGTGTGGAAGGTCTGGAGGATATGATTAGCAGCTAGGGAGAAATTTGTGGGTAGTTGAAGTGATTTTAGGAAGCTGAAGATATTTTTATCATGTGAAGTTCTGAGATGTCTAACCATAAAAAAAAAAAGATATTACTGGTGAAAAAAATGAAACATTTATCACTACTGTGAGAAGGTTTTGTTCAAATCTGACCAAACCATTTTATTTTCTCTGCTCGCAAGTTAGCAAATCATCTATTACCGTGTTTGAATAGTTAGGCAATGATGGAATTTATAAAGTGAATGACATTATTTAATGGAATAAATTGCCTTCTTATGGCTAAATTTTTAGGCTTCATATTCTGCAAATACAGCATGGACTCTTGTGGAAATGAATTAAGTTGGAGAAAGTTTGGTGTTAGGCTTCAATCCCATAGTGTGATCATTTGCATTTTAAATTTTACTGTGAAAGGCCAAAGCTTTTTTCCCAGTCATGGTGCGAATGCCTGATTTTCATCAGGTCCGTTCTCCTGATTCTGAGCTCCCAATGCCTACTTTATAGAGCCGATCATAAACATACAGCGGCAGTGAACAAAATCCAGCTACAGGATCCACAGGGTTTATGGAGAAAATCTGCTATTAAAGTAGAACACTGCTGAGGCCTTGTGGCATTGTGGTCTGGTACTGTAGTTTATAATCTGTATAAACTGTGGACTAGCGAGACCCACCAGGGCTAAAGATGGAGCCACGAGGGTAAATCCTGCAATTGTGCAGACGGGGGTGCTTCTTCACTCACTATTGATGTGCGTACACTCCACACATAAAGCACAGCAATCCTATTGGCTCTTTCCTCAACCAATCACCAATGGCCCAGCTCTACCATTCCACCACCACATAGAAACCCAGGCCTGGTTTAGTAATGCCGTCAACAACAAGAGTTCATTGAGCTCCAGTCTTCTCCCAGTAGCTCACAACATTATATTGCAGATTTTAAAAAGGTTAGAGTATTACTACAAAAAGTGGGAAAAGCAGAAACAAAATCAACAAACATCTATGTATGTTTGGAACGTATAATATATTTCCAATTTCAGTCAGTAATCACATTTATAAATTACAAGAAGCAAACATCAGCCTCAAAACAAATCTCAAAGCATAACTTATCTTAACCTACTATAACTGCAGGTAATCAATCAAAAGGTTGTGTTTGCTAACTGTGGTGTCTTCACCTTAACAGTATGAATTAGCTCAATGATTTATGTTCCTAGAGCATTATGGCTGAATAGACAGATACAGATAGGAAACTGGATAGAAAGTGGATCCTGTCTTCGATGATTTCTTGCAGACGGTTCAGCCCTTACATCTTAGTCTCTCAGATCATTAATTTCCCAGGTAATAAAGCCCTGTGTTGTTAGCAGGCCCCCCATCCCCCTTACACCCCGTGCCGTAAGATGCAGCTGGGTGTAGATTGTGAGTAGTCAAATAGAGATGACAGTTTGCTCCATTGTTCATCAGTGAAACTACGGAGCCATGCTGAGTCTATAGCACAGGGATGAAAAATTAAACTCACCAAAAAATTAATGTGTTGTAATACAGTCTCTTATTTGTCCCCACAGAGATTTTTATCACGGCTTCAGGTCTGCTTCAAATACATCCATTAAAGCTTGACAGATATGACTTTTTGCAGACATATTTAAATTGAAGTTACAGATAGACAATATTTTGTGTTAATCTTTAATATGTGGCAGGGTGGAAACACTAGAAAAAGCAATTAGACCAAAGACAACAAAATTGTCAGTGAAATCTCTGTACTAAAATAAAAATAAAAAAAGTTTCATACTGAGCAAACGCCATGTGCCGATTAATACTGTGAGAGGGGGTGAGGGGAGTCACGTTAGAAAAGTTGTTCAAATTTGCTTATTACGTTAAATCCCTTGAGATGTATCATCACGTTTTAAAAGCCAACATATACCACAATCGCTACATAAAAAACGAAACAATTTTTTTTTATGATGACAAAAATACAAATATACTTATCAGTACAACAACAAGCAAAAAAAATAAACTAAACAGAAAGAACATACACAAAATAACAATTATCTGTGCTTCTGGACAGCATGCACTTGCGAGAGAGAAAGAAAGATTCAGAAGACAATGGACATTGAGCCCACCCTATTTCCAAAATCAAGAATGACGATTAAAAGGAGATTTCCAGTCAATTCCAACACGTAGCTCTGTTGGTTGTAGATTTGGAGTGGAGTCAGAAGAGAGAAAAATGGAAACAATTGGTGCTGCCTACACTGTGTTACCCTCCTGCTAGTGTTAGCACCCAACAGGCTTCCACAGGGCAAGTTTTAAATGTGTTTTTAGCCTCTAAACATGTTCGAAATGTCATTAAAAATGCTTACCCCGCCTACCGTGAAGTGATTCATTCCAAGTGAACACAGTGAATCTATCGGCTGTAGATGTGAAAGAAATACGTGAAAGTTGTGCTAATTCAGCTCTGTTTAGTTCTAGTGTTGAGACGGCAGAGCTTTGGGACGTCTACAAACTACAACACCGAAAAGAGATGAAACAAAACTATGTAGGCTATCAATTTAATGGTTAAATAAAGTAGTGTCTCCAAACTTAACTCAATTATAACTTGTCTTCTGCTAGTTGTACTACAGCACTTACTTTTAAAAAATAAGCATATGCTTATTTTTGAAAATATGTTTGTATCTCTTTTGGGTGTTGTAGTTTGTAGACGGTCCTGAAGCACTCGTTGCAGTATCAACACCAGAAGTAAACACAGCTGATTTAGCACAACCTTCATGCATTTCTGGCACATCTACAGCAGTCAAAATAACTGTGTTCACTCAAAAGGAATCACTGCACATGGGTAGGCACTTTTAATGACATTTTTAGCATGTTTAGAGGTTAAAAACACGTTTAAAACTTGCCCTGTTTAAGCTTGTTGGGTGCTAACCTGAGCAGAGGGAAATCATGGTGTAGGCAGCACCAATTGTTTTAGTTTTTCCCTCTACTGACAGCACTCCAAATTTACCTATGTGTTGGAATCGACCGGAATCCTCCTTTAACAAAGTCACAACAAACTGAAATCATTCTAATTTTCGGCAAAGCAGGAAACACGTAAATAATACAAAAGTATAAGATCTGTGAGGAATGTCCATAGTAATTTGCACTATTGGCAAACGGAAATATCAGTTTTATCACTGAGTACTTCCTCTGTTATGAACCAAATTCAGCATCCATCGAAATGAAGTGCACATTTTCTATCTACAACTGTTATGCAAATATTAGGCGCACTTATTCTCCTGTCGGGCGGCATTAAACTATTGCAGAAAAGAAGGCGCAACGAGTTAAAAGGCTGCAGTCAAACCGTAATGCTTTCATCTGCAATTTTTCATCTCTTCTATAGAGTGGTAGCATTAAAGGACTTTTTCATTTTGCTTTATTAATACACCAAGCTTTTTTGCAATATTTTGACTTAAATTTTTAATTTACTTTAGGTTTTCACTGAGGTCCAAATTTAAAATGTGCAAGAATATGTCGATGGATAAACTAGCTTTTCTACTCAAAGACCACTTCATAAACAGCACTAAGTCTCAACATAAGTACCTCACAATCCAGCCGAATTGAAACACATTATATTCCTCACTGAAGCTAAACTGATACAGTTCATGTTCTTTTTAGACAGATGTAGTGCAGCAAAGGGCCAAAAGCGGGAATTCATTCAAGATGGTCCAGGTATTATCTGCAATGCTGTGTGACGGTAGCCATTATTAACTTTGAAGTCAGGCAATATGCACGAGGCTGTGGAAATATGAAAGCTTCTCTTCCTGATAGCACTAGCATTTCATCACATTTCTCATCAGAATATACTGTACTGTTGCTACTCACAGCTTTCTGGCAATACAAAGGCCATATTCTGTGCAAAAAGAAAAGCAAAAAACAACAATCTAACCTTGATTGTCAACCACTTCAGTGCCACAGCAGCCTCATGAACTTCTAGGAGGCAAAACACCAACACACAATCTTCCCACTCATAACGCATGCGAAGATCTCTGGAGCAATAAACTGATTCTGAGAGCTCTCATCAATCTTTAATCCTTCCTTAGGCTACGTGGGGCCGCAGTGAGTAAAAACATCCCTGCAAAAAAGAAGAGAAAGAGGCCGGAATCCAGCACATTCAAGGTTCAAGCAAAGGCCTAGAAGACTTGTTGACAGTTGATAGGGCCAAATCAACTGAGGGCACCTTTTAACTCTTTCTACCCAATAGCATGTGCCAATTCCCACCTTTTGTCTGGACCAAATGTTTTTGGCAAGCCTCTTTAGAGCTTTGTGTCAGATCACAGAAATAATACATTACACAGTTTTCACAAGACACAACGGTGTGCTGTATTTTGCTTTGGTCATGTTCTGCAATTTAAAAACGATAAAGGAAAACATTGAAGAAATCTGAAAGATTATGTTTATTCAGGCATTCACCATACCTCACATGGAGTAGATGGAATACAAATTGGTTAATTCAATTGTAAAAAGTATTGATATTGTTCAGTAATTGGTGAATATTACTCTTTTACAGTTTTTTAGGTAAACATTCAAAGCAAAAGTCATTTCCAGTCAAATGTAATGGGATTTAGTATTGGCAGCAAATAGTTAAGATTTGGTTGGAAGGAGTATTAAAACTAAGGCTGCCTGTTGTTGTGTGGGCTTTGGCACTTTTTCCCCAGCATCCGAAAGTCAAGGACACAGACTTAGCTGATACGGCAGAGGACAATCTAAATAACTATCTGTATCACCGTACCAAAGCCACAAACATAGCAGCTGGGTGTAGCCTGTGAGTGGTTGCCAAATGGATATGACAGTTTGCTTCACTGTAGATCAGTGAAACCATGGAGCCTCGCTGAGTCTAGAGCGCAATGATGAAAAATTAATTCAGACACCAACAAAAATTTAAGTGCCTCAGGAAGAGTCTGTTGTCTGTCCCCAGAGGTTGTTCTCTCGGCATTGAGGTCTGCTTTAAATGTGTCTATTCTGAGTGGAACCCAACAGCTTGTAATGCGACCTAAGTAACTGTCTGCTGACTGATAGTCTGAGCTTTAGACCCACCATATGTTTCCTTACCAGAATAACACAACCCACTAAATTTAAGTAAATGATTACATTGCAAACAAAGAGTAGCAAGGTTACCCAAGTGTAAGAAAGTATTGAAGGGTCTGGTCAAATGTGTGCATGTAAGTCTGTCTCAGAGGAAAGCACAAAGGAAAAAAAAAAAATAGTCCTGTTCACTATGTTGGGATAAAAAAAGCTTGTTGGACAACGTTTTAAAAGTAAGGCTACTCAGTGTGTGGGCTTTGGCACTACCACCTAGCATCCCTACGTCAAGGACACAACCTAAGAGGATATGGCGGGGGCCAATCTAACCATCTGTATTGTCACGGTCAAGCCACAAACAAACATATCTGTTTACTTTGAATATTAGAAGAAAGAACCTCCACTGGCCTCTCAAGCTAATTTGTGTGAAAATATGACTTGCCACTGAATAGTTTGGTTTTCTGTTAAAGCTTGTTTTATAAAGATATAACAAGTTGGACCGCGGCGGTGGCGGTGGGAGGGGGTCTACACTAGTTTACCTGCTGCAGAAGCAAAGCAGGTGGCCAGGTTGATGACAATGAACAGACAGCATTGGTGGCCTAATTTTCTTCATGTCAGACAACACCATATGGCTCCTCTGCTTCCCTCTACCTATTTAGAAAGTGCATCCACATAAGTATGCAAGTATCATACTCTTCACAATTAATTAAAAAGGGGTGGAAACAGGATTCACTTCATTCTATATACTGTAAAAGATGTACTATTACGAGGGAAAAAACATATCCCCCAAGGTATTTATGTGTTATGTATGGCATGTCCTTGAAAGCAGCAGGTTTCAACAGACAGGATACTTTTTTTTCTTGACACATTTTCAACTTTTGCATAAAATGGAGACAAGGCCTCTCACTGTAGTAGAACACTCGTATGGAAAAGTGGAATACATTCAATTAATCTTTCTGACCTTTAGTGAACGATTCCCGCTTTGACAAGAAAGCCTTGCTTACCCATGCACCGCACACACAACTTGATATCAGTGCACAAAAAAGTGGGGTTAACAATTTGAAATCCCTACATTGTGAAAATGCATTCCTTTAGACATTGTAATAACAGTTATTAACTTACAAGGGCAAGTCAATCCTTTCCAACTTTGAGTGTTTTTATTGATAACGGTTTACAATACCATGATATTTTTCCGTGGCTGTCAACAGTCGGTAAGCTAAATTACAATAATGATGTAAAAAGATGTTACAAGAAGATCCTTAAAAATCTCAGCCAATGATTGTTTCCAAAAACTGAAACTCGAAAGGGCTCCGTGACAGCTTTGTCTGCACACCACCAAGAGAAGTGAAAGGCTCAAAGCGTTACCACTAGAATTTATTCATAACCATGTGACTCGTGACAGTGATTGCTGACACAAAGTCTCTCAAAGCTGAGGTGGTGACAGGTAACAGGGTAAAACTATGTGCGCCATGGAGACAGGCCAATCCCTTACGTGGCAGGAAAAGAATATGGTACCATATGGCTCGTATGTCATACGAGCCATACGTATGCTCGTATACACTGCATTGGAAAGTAGAACACATGATTTATTACTGTATATATTCAACATAATTTGTTTCAAATGCAATATGAGTTTTATTTAGGTCACAACAATTACATTAAGTTAGCAAATTCAGATTAATTGGGGTTTTAAAAAGTTGTCCAACTTCCAATTAAAAGCTGTTTTCTAAATTAGAAGATTCGATTTCCCTTTGTAGGGCAGCAAGCTAATATCTGAGATCTGATTCCATTTACAGCTTTAGTCCAAAATAAGTTCCTTTATTCCGAGCTGATTGTAAAAAAAAAAAAAAAAAAAGGGACATGATCAAAACATAAGCAATGTTGTAATAGTTATTATGCCTGGGATGATTATAGCATTTAATCCAGTTGATTTGAATTCCATTTATGTCAAAACCCCATGGGATTATTCCCAGGTGCCATCTTAACACAGAAATAAGACTGTAGACAAAAGGAGAAACTTTTCAGCAAGAAAGTGGGGAAGGGCTCTTGTCACCCCCCCATGGGTTCCCAGCAACATCATGCAGCGGGGGACGATTAAAGCAGAAAATGGGTTTGTGCAGCATACAATGGCACATAGATAACAAGAAGGACAAGTATTGAAAATGTCCTATGGGGACAAGTTTACAGAAATGCCTTGTTTCTGTGAGCCTGTGGAATGCCTAGCTCTTAATGGTGCACTAGTGGGGGTCACTATTAAGTGACAAAACAATATCAGTGGGGAAACATTTGCATTGCGTTGTACAAATACGCAAGTTGTCAGGCATAGCGAGCCTGGCCTTTTCAACGTGACAGCAATCCCTTTAAGTGTGAGGCGGGTGCAGTTCAGTGGCGCAGGGGACGGCAAGAGATTTGGTAGTGGGGGGACCGGTGGGACTGCGGAAGTTGCATGCAGTGAGGTGTGTGTCAGGGCACCAGAGACAAAGCAATGATTACACACAATGAGGAGAGCAGAGCGCACGCTGACACTAATGCAGTCCGAGGGGAGACACGAGACAGAGCACTTTTGACAACTGTGAGAGGGCGTCACTCCTCTGACAGACCGCATTATGGGTACCAAATAGAGCAAATGTTGATTTTTTCAGCACTGGTGGTGATATTTCAAGTAACAAATAACCCTGAAAGAATGCAAATAGTTAACATGATAATACCAGAATCTGTCACATCAATAAATGACAGACTGCTTGACAGTTTAAAAGTCATTCAAAATAGAAAGCTTGAATTTTTCAATTCTAAATCTCTTGGGTTAAACTGTTTCTATATATCCATTAGCGCAGCAGAACCAATGCATTTTAGTTCCCATTAGCAATGACACAAATTTGAACTGAGTAGTTAGCATGATGAGTGAAAGTGCTCAACTCACAATCAAAATAGAGTGTTAATGCAAAAGTTAAACTAAAATATACCTATTTTTTTAATGGTGCGCGAAACCTACAAAAATAAAAATAAATATATTGAAAACCCTCTTTGGAAGTGTCTATTGCAACACAGCTTCTTACTATTGTACTGTTTTCCTCATAAACCCACAACTGGTACTGTATTTCCTACATAATGGTCTAACAATAAATTCATGGCCATCACTGTTACATCACTTTAGCGATAAAGTTTTCTTTATTTTCGGCATTCACTACATAAAGGCAGGTTGTTTTAACAGAAAATGATATGTTTTAGTTGTCTATTTCTTTGTTTTCAAGATCTGCTGGCAGTTTTCAATTTGTTCACCTTTGCCTGACATTCATCGCTAAACAGAATGATGGACCCCTCTTGGCCATTTAAGACATAAATACAGTATAAGACAAAAACGTACATCTAGGCCATAAAGTGTTGTTAAAGCTTTGCTCAAAAAGATGTGTGTCATGAAGCTTTTACAACTTCAAATTAAATTATATCAGGAACAATAGAGGAGGCCGCACCACCATGAAGTTAGACAGCACATTACACATGCATAGAGAGTACAATTAAGGATTTTACAGAGTCTACCTTGTAAGTTCCTCTGGGCCGGCCTCCATCTCTTCATGACATACGGAGATCCTTATGTGTTCATGACTGCTTCTTACTTAAGGGATGTTCTTAGGTGCATGCTGTTTGTTAAATCAACACCTGTCTACATCGCTCTCTGTTTGAAATATTTAAGTACTTATATCTTATATCCTCATAAACAACTATCACCATATATACAACACGGATGCCACTGAACTTTTGTCATTTCACTGACGTAAAAGTAACCCCGCCTCCTCATTAAGTAACAGCAAGATTGAATTCTGAATCAAACAGCAAATATTGCTGCTTTCAATATAACGTAATGCAACATACAGCAGCTCGGATAGATATACAAGCATATACAAGAAGGTAGAATTCAAAGCAAAAAAAAGTGTAAGATATATATAGGAGATAATATAAGATACCTTGCAGTGACTTCAATAATTAGCTCATACCAACATTATCACACTTTAAATAATTATAAAACTGTCATTATGCAGGGTTGGACAAAGCCAATGGCCCGATGGCCCGGGGCAACTAAAACAGTATGTCTGGCAAGTTGATTGGCCAGTCGCTGGCCCATTCAAAGTCACAAAGTCAGTTCTTTGTAATTTCATGCTGTCAGTGCGCCTCCTGGCTAAATAGTCTCCTAGAGGCTGGGTGTGAGGCAAAGGGACCGCGGGGTGCGCTAATAATTAGTAGCTAACCTTAGCTAACTGCAAAGTAAGCCTCCCCAGTGCTGTGTTCAAAGGCTGTAACGATTAACGTAGCCCAGTAAACATGGCTGGGGAATATTCAGGTTAACATTGTGAACACAAAGAGGTTCATGTTTAAATAAAATAAATTGTACTTTTAACATCTGATATTGGTAGGCATGTTTTCTCTTCATTGTAGTAAATAAGCTTTGTTGTATAATTTAAGAACAATAACATATACACCAAAACCATATAACAAAAGTTATTAATAATTGCTGGTCTTTAATACACAATATTGATTCATGATGACACTCATTGGCATTGGACGTTTACAAAGAGTGAGTGAAGGCAGCAGATCACTGTGTCAAGTCAATGACACTGCTTCACTCTGGCCTTTCAACGTAAATAAAATAAGCATTACTGTATAATAGCTATGAATTATTAGAGTGCAAATCCAACTACCAGTAAACTGACTGAACTCATCTTTGTAGATGCAGAATAGGCTTTTGGTTTGTTGTTTGGATGAATCATTACAGTATATTTGATTGATGAATTAACGATTTGGATTTGTTTCTTCCCGGGCCCAGTAAAAACCTGATCTATTGGCAAAGAAATGTTATGTTGGGCACAGTGTCATGTGCACATCAAACTTGCTACCAACACAGTCGTCTTCCAATCGATAATATCTAATGACACATTAAAGAATATGGGAGAATATATCAGATTAATACACTGCAACATCCCTGCTACTGTAACCTGAGTGGCCATTGAATATATAAAATGTAACCTCTCCAGGCTCATTGGTACAGTATGGCTTTGAAAATAAAACTATCAAAGCGCTTTTCTGCGTGTAACACACAAACACACAATTGGAAGAAAAAAAACACATTGCCATGGGCAATGATGCATCAGCTCAGTAAACACCTTATTCAATTGACATCTATATACTAATAGATCTATATACTAATAGATCTATATACTAAGTCTAGTATGGATGTGTTATTATTTAATCTGCTATAGATAGAGGGTTTAGAAAGAAAACAGAAACTGTGTAAATGTGGGTACGTATGTATGTATGCATCTTTGCCTATGTGTAAATAAGTGAAAAATAAGATTTTGTATTTACTAAAGGATAAAGTAGAGGAAGGGGGTAGGACCTGATACGTTGTTTATTAACTTCTTCCTACTTCTTTTTGAACATGGGAATGTTTTGTTTGAATGACTTTCAATCATTTTGGAAGATTGTGCTGAGAAGTACATTACCTTATTTATCGGTCATTTTAATTATATACTGTACATGTATGCATGAATGTAGGTATACATGTTTTTTATTTTAATGTTTTACATGTTCAAATAAACTACAAACCACAAACTACTACAAGAAAAACAAAAAATTCAGGGGGCAAAGACATTTGAATTTTAGACAATGCCTCAAACACTGACTTCCTGTCTGACAGGAAGCAGCATGTGATGCTGGGGAAGCACGTCTCCAACTCACAGACCATCAGCACCGGCTCCCCCCACGGCTGCGTTCTTTCTCCACTGCTCTACTTCCTGTACACTAAGAGCGGCACCTCCGGTCACCAGTCCGTCAAGATCTGAAGTTCCCTGACAACACCTCCCTCATCGGACTCATCTCTGGTGACGAGTCCGCCTACAGGTGGGAGGCTGACCACCTGGTGACCTGGTGCAATCAAAACACCCTAGAAATCAATGCTCTAAAGAGATGGGTGTGGACTTTAGGGAGAACCCAGCCCCACCTGCACAACAAGCACAACACCAAAACAAATAGCTTGTGTGTGTAAAAAAACTTACATGGCAATAAGGCTTTTTCTGATTCTAACAGTGAATACCAGCTGAAACTACAATGGAAAAGTTCAAATGGTCAAAGTTTTAAAGTTTATAAATGAAATAATTCTTGTCGACCTAGGACAGTGAAATCTAAATGATGGTATTTCATTTTCAAAGCACAACTTTTTTCTTCAGAGTGTATGATAATCAAATTCAGAACCTCTGGGTTAATGTTCCAGACATCAATCACTCTTCACGTTTCAAACAGCAAGCAGCACATACACCTTGATTCTTTGTTTCCAAATATGAAACTATTGTCTAGGTTACTGCATGCCTATCGCATTCCTTAAGGAAAGTTTTATCTATTTACAAATACTGTCATACAGTAAGCCCAAAGGCAACAATGTCACACAGAGAAGAGGAATTGCTTCTGCAAATGACAGAAAATTCCTATCAAAAAAATCATATTCTTTTTTTTAAACACACACACAAAGCTTTAGGAACGGACTACCTCTCCCTGAATGCCAGTCAAGGTGTCACTGTAAGCTCTGTTCTCTTATGACTCATGACTGGGAGACACTTGGGAAAATCAACAAAAGAGAACTCTTCATCATCTTGGCAGGTAGGTCTCTTCACAAATTACCTTTTCCCCTCTATCCGTCACACAAGGGAGTTCACCTGCATCTGTAGCACAATGCTCTGCTGCTCGCTCCTTTCACATCCCACTTCTCTGCGGCTCATCTCATAAAATATTGCTTCATTATAACTTGAAAGAATGTCACCAATGCTGCAAATTTTAAATAATGTGCAAAAATGTTAGCTGACACACACTTAAAACTGTCAATGGGGAGAACATTTGATTGGCTTGCTTGCTTGCGTGCAATTTATGTAATGACCGTCAAGCAATAGCCCCACTGTACTTTAAAAGGTTTCTTAAATATTTCTTCCAACCAGTGAGCTATTATATTGCATTAAGACTGGTTTTGATAAGCACTCAAAGCAGCTGTTGGAGTTACCAGAGGTTACCATCATTTGGTTTCATTTGCACTTGAAAGGAGGCCTTTGTCAGCCCTCTGCCAGGTTGCTCTGTACCTCATTCACGTACTGCATCCAATGATTAAGCCAATGTGAAACACTAATAAGCAGCAAGCATCACCCAGTGGACTCACCTAATTGGGTCAATCAAAGATGATCTACAGAGAATCGCAGCAGGGAGAGAGCGAGAGCTTTCAGTATGCCAGTAGTTTTGCAACTCTCTGCAAAGACCACTGCAAATGAAGGCTTGTGGACATTATGATGGGGCCCTTTGATTAAAAAGAAAGAGTCTCCTGATAGCCTGGCAGTGACATTGCATATTTTCCTTCATTTGGATCTGACATCTCTTTACGCAAGTCCCCTTTTCTCCTTGCTCTGAGAAAGGAAAGGTTTAGTTACATGTGAGAAAGGTACGTATGTCCTTAACCCTTTTGTGGTGGAGTCCCATAAGACTTGTGATTCTCGAGCCTCTGTCCGTTGCTTTGCATACTGATTGACTGAGTGTGGAAGCGCGCAGCTGACATTTCAGCAGCACAGTGTACAGTGATGCATTTGCTTTTCATTAGGCCTTATCTGGCCTTTGCTAGATGAAATATTGCATCAGGATTTCACTTGAACTATTATTTTTAAACGCCCTCCAGCCATTAAGATTTTACATCCATGAAATGCAATCAAAGCACCCGAAGCAGGTGCTTGGTGTCAGTGCGTGATGAACATAAGATGACAGAAATCCCTGTTTGGTCATTTAACTATCTGAGCCTTGTTCTTTACTAAGTCTAATTGGCAAGGGTTAATTTGCCCGTTACTGCAGCAAGCATTATAGATTACAACTCAATTATGTTTTATAAAGGGCATATGTAGACAAGACCAACTACTACGATAGTGTTCACCATAACTAAAAATGTACACAATGTATTGTTTTTGCAAGTTTGAATAACAGAAGATATAAAGGGGCTTTTTTGAGTCCTGCCTCAATCATTTGTGATAGAAAGAAGGTCTGAACTCTGACTTGTCCACCTTATGAAATTAACATTGGTGTTTTTAAGCTATTACTCACATATGTTGTATTGTTAGCAAAAAAAATATCTCCCAATTTGCACTTTTCCTGCAGACTGTAGCCACTTTTCCTCCAGGATTTGTCTGTATTTTGTTGCATTCACGTTACCCTTTACTTTCACAACCCTTTCAGGGCTTGCTGCAGAGAAGAATCCATCAGCAGCATCAACCCCAGCATGATGCTCCCCCCACTATGCCACAAAATGCTGCCACAGTGACACATATTTCATGAACTTGAACTTGATGGACAACAATCTGGAAAATAGAAAGGATAAAATCTGAACTAATGTGAGGGGCAGTGAGTATTCACTTCTGGGAACAAGAGGATTTTGTGAAAAGATTAACATTGTGCAACTCAAGCACTGGTGTTATCAGTAAAAATAAAAAAACATATGACAACACAGATGGTCCTGCTTTCAACAAGGGAAACATTATGCAGACTGTACTTGGTTTAAATATAGCATAAGTGATTATATTGGAAAAATAGCAAGCAATTAATTACTCCAGCACTGTATGAGGGAAATACTTTTTCACTTCATACAATGCAGTCTAATAAATGGCGTTTATGAAACATTTTAAGAAAAATAAAGCTCATGATGACTTTATTTCCTACCGTCCAAAGAAAGAATAGACAGATGGAACTGGAATTCTCACTAAGTTTTATAAAAATTAAATTAAAAAAAGGTTAACTTTTAATATAATAGCTGTCAATTAGGATACAAATTCTTACTGGTTACAAACAGAAGTTGCCAAAAATTGACTTAATGAAAAAATGAATGAATAAACAAGGCCTATCTAATTCCACTAAATGTTTTCAATGAGCTCTAAATATGAACCCTCCTTTTGAAACGAATATACCTTAATGTACATCATCACATCTCACTTGTAAGCATTTTGTTCTCAAGTTTTAATGGAGAATATAAAGGGAGAGTATTCACAAAGCACATGGAGGATGTAAATCCCTTACATGGATTAAGTTTAAAAGATGGACTGGGGATTCTGTGTTTGTAAATTTAGATCTCATGAATCTCAGCGTTGTGATTTTACAACTCATCTCTCACAGCTCTCAAATATCAGACGTGAAGTGGACCATTTTAAATACTGCGTTACCATGTAACGATAACTTAACTTGGACATAAAGGTATGCTCACAGTATGCTATCGGAAATTGAATCCAGTAATATAAAATGTATGCAATTTAGCACTATGGTTCAAAGGTTGAGAAATCGCTCACACTAAAATACACACATTACAGAAGCAAAAATGAATACGGTCACAGAAACATGCGTGTGGCAAGAGGTCCGTTTTTAAAGACAATAGTTGTGACACAGGGTTACACTTTTAAACAAAGAAAAATAAAACCAGGCTGTCAGACCATTTTTACCACGCACAGTACCCCGTGACGGTACACAGTCGGTGAAGATAAAAAAGAGCACAGGCATGTCATTTTGAGTAGTAAACATCTGTTGCTGTTGGCTAGAGTAAGAATGGATTTACAGGACGAGGAAAAGACAACAGAGAATTGGTGCAAACAAAAGAGAAGTAAACGGTTTACACAAACTTCCAAAGAAATTAGCATTGCTGTTTATTTATCAGCATGTTTAGGAAACTGTTCAAAACATAATTGGTCATCATAATCTATACTAAACAAAATTGTAAATGTAACACTTTTGTTTTAGTCCCCATTTTTCATGAGTTGAACTCAAAGCTTTAAAACTTTTTCTATGTACACAAAAGGCCTATTTCTCTCAAATATTGTTCACAAATCCGTCTACATCTGTGTTAGTGAGCACTTCTCCTTTGCCGAGATAATCCATCCACCTCACAGGTGTAGGATATCAAGATGCTGATTGGACAGCATGATTATTGCACAGGTGAGGCTGGCCCCGATAAAATACCACTCTTAGATCTTGAGTTCAGTTCATGAAAAATGTTGGCAAACACAAAAGTGTTTATAATTTTAGCCAATGTATATTTTGTACATCATAACAATGAATCATTCAACTGATTTAAATAACATAAAACAGCGGGGAAGCAGGAAGGTCTCCCATGTGCCAAAGGATTCAGAGTAAGTATTTATTGGGGGTGGGGGAGGGGAGGAATCGATTCTTAGATGCATCGCGATTCTCTCTAGAACGATTCAATGCTTGATTCTGATAAGTTATTACAAATTATAATACACAGTTTAATAAATTATTTGGTATATATATATATATATATATATTTTTGGTTGATTGATTTTATTTGTTGATTTTTATTTAAAAGTTACTATCTGCAGACATATACAAATCAGAAAACAGAATGACTGACAGAGGATGGGATAATGGACAACAAAACACACAAAAATGCCCAAAAGGAGAAAAAAAAAGTTTTGTATACATACACATGATCTAATAAGACATACTGTGCATAAAATAATTAGACAAAACACATATAGGCTGTTCATCTAATTTATCACATTACATCTGACCACCTCTTGTTTCATGTTCTAAGAAGCCAATTCTCCACCTTTAAACATGACTGAGTCTCTGATATGGAAGATTACTGAGAGAAGGTGACTTTCATACACATGTTTAAGGCTTAAGCATGGAATGACCACAAAATAGAAATCCTAATAGACAAAAATTACAAATAAATATAAAACCTGTGCGTGAAAAATAAAGATTTATATGTATATTTTTTCAAATCACGCATGGAAATGTACATTAAACAATTGTTGCATTGAAATGCATCGATAATCCATTTAGAATCAAATCGTTGGCTTCTGAATCGGAATTGAATCGTGAGGTGCCCAGGGATTCCCGCCCCTAGTATTTCTACTCAAAAGGGAACATTGTTCATATCACAGTTTATTTTCCGATCAGCTTAAAGTGTCCCTCAGGTGATTCTTCTATTTCAAAAGGTAGTGCTTCAGCACAGAGTTATGAAATGCAGTGAACTTCATGACCCAATGTTCTACCATACAAGTGGATACAATAAAAAAAAGACAAAAAAAATAAATAACAATGCATGCATGCAAGTGTGAAGTGTTATTGGTAATAAAAGTAAAGAAAAAAAGCATATCATATGCTCTCTGACTGAAAAGAACAATTTGTGCTTTTGGTAAGTAATGTTTCAGTTATGACAGAGAGTTGACAGCTGACAGTCCTGCTGTAACTTTACACATGGGAACCTGTTTGTTTATGAAGTCTCATTAGCATTTGTTATTTTCTGGTATTATATTGTATACTACTGTATTGTAGATGTAAATGGTAAACACTGTTTGTGAACCCAATGTGGAGCTACAGCACACAAACAGACTGCGTAGTAGTGATTGCACGGTCTCAACATCTGACTGCCACTGTCAGCCAAAAGGCCTTTAAATTTTTAACCAAACCTTTTGTACTCCAAACCAGTTAAGAATTAATGACTACTCGACATGAGAAAGTTACTGTCTTTTTTTTTCTTTGCATGGCTGTGGCCATTAATAGCACATTTACTGTTGCTCAGACAGCGTGTAATTCTTTTTGACTTTTCATTCCATTTGCCTGGAGGATAGAGCAGTTAAAAAACATTTCTGCACATGGGAGCATGGCTAACAGGTAATCTGTCTAATTATGGCAAGGGAGAGTTTCCCCTGTAAAATATTGAAGAGCTTCCATAACCTTTGTTTCACCCTCCCTGTATACAAGCCTCTGAAACAGACACACTCTTTGCTTGGTAGCTGTGTGTCCTCAAGTTTTGGAGGTGCTTTCAAGCTAGCAGTCTAGAAAAATGACTAGAATCTACAGCAGTGTCTTTTTATCAGTACAATTTCAAATGCCATAAGGCAATAAAATAACTTTTAATATCCCATTAATCACACAAGACAATGGAATTGTAAGGCTGAGAAACAGGAACATCTTTTGAAATAATGCAATCAAGTATTAATTAGTAAAATCTGTTGTGTCATAGCCATTGATTTAACTCTGTGGCAGTCCTTAAAGTGATGGTTTGGAGTAGTTCCACCCTAGGCTCTTTTGCACCATGACTTCAAACCAAATCTCAAATGGCAGTAAGACAAGTGCTTAGGGGCCGTCTACAAATTAAAACACCAAAAAGAGATACAACAAATATATTTTTTAATTTAACTTATTATTTAACTCTCCTGTTGTCCTCAGGTCAAATTTTACCCCTAAAAATGCCTGAAATATCATCTGAAATACGCGTTTCTTTTTTAACCAAATTACCCCCAAAATTGATTAGATTCCTTACAACTCTCTTTGCAAATACAATTGATCACTTTCATTCCTGACAAAACTCATCTGTAGGTTCCGCTGATCTTAAATATTATTCAAAACTATTCATAATTTTTGCTTTCTTAACTTAAATATTAGTTAGAATTATTATTAGCATTATTAGTGGGGTAATATACAACTTTTACATCTCAATCCCTCATTATGGGATAATAGCGGGGTGGAAAGTTTTTTGAGACAGTACATACATTTGAATATTTTCAAAACATATTTTGATCAAACTTGGCTGGACGGGCCAGTAAGTAAAGTGGGCGGGCCATTGCTGCCCTGGCCCATTACTGACTATGCGCCTCTGTGGAATGCTAACACTCTCCTTCATCCCCTCATCGGACTAACTTTGTGGATACTACTGTGTGCATGCATCAATAAGTAAGTCTGATGACAATGTTAAGTAGGATTTATGAATGTACTTTAGTAACAGGAGGCTAATTCACAAGGGTACTATTTTATGTGTGACATTGCCCATCTGTTCATGTGCGCTGCAAGAGTTATGTTTCTGTTTATTGAATGCATTATTCAGTGCAAATACAACCGAGAATGTAGTTTAATCTCAGTACTGACGGTATATTACGTTATTGCTGTCGCTTTCTTAAAGGGAAACGTTCCAAGATCACGCCGATCTGACTGAGTCTAAACTCTACGGCACCGTAGTTAAGTGAAAGTACTACCAGCGGCAGAATGTAACACTGTCTATTTACAGAGGGCATTTAAATGTATGTCTGATCAACTGCCAATTTAGGGGATAACGCCCAACCCTAGTAGGCTAACCATTCCCTCGTTTTCCCTTAATCACAATGGGCCGCTTGTTTGCAAAAGTACCTTTTCTTTTTTCTTTTCTTCGCCCTCGTCAGTTGCTACTGCTGACTCTGCGGTGGGCCTCCTAATCGGGGACATGTTGCCACATTTTTTAAACCAATGTCACGGACTAGCGCTGAAAACCACTCTACCCGCCACTGTGGCTGGTGTACAAGGCAAAGTCACCTAATTTCCCACCCTGGATAGGAGGTTACTTCTTTTGAAGGGAGCTGCAAATTGCTCCCATTGACAATGAATTGCATTGAAATGGACTAATGTCATCATTCAACAATTGTACCTTTATTCATTTGTAAATATAGTAACTTCCACAGTTAGCTGAACTATTCCTGTATCTTAAACCTGAATTACATTACTCAATATTAACTTGATATTTGACAGAGAAGCAACAGAGAAGCATAACATATTGGTGTAGCTAACTATTTGTGCTAGTACTAAATATTAAAAACTTCAGTGTTTCTTTTTGTTTTCCAGTGGTTTTATTATTTAAAGGTTGCATTTTCTGTTGTTAACATGTTGTCTTAAGTATTGTGTGGACTCTGTATGTATATGTGTATAAATAAATTACCAAAGAAAAAACGTGTTTCACTAGACCTACAGTGTATTCCGCAATTATTCCTCTTCATTTGGGGGAACTGAAGAATAGGAGGGGGGTTGTTGTTGAGGTTCAGAGGGATCAGGTGCAAGTATTTGACCATGCACAAGGGGGAGTCTTTCTTCCTAAGATAAATGGAAAAAACCTAGTATCAGCAGGTCATGTGTAACAAGCATCCATGATTAATGTCTTTAAAGAAGAATCACTTAAGGGACACTTTAAGCTGATAAGGAAACCAAGCAGTGTATATGATGAATGCTCACTTTTGAGTAAAAATGCACGATCCTTTGGCACATGGGATACCTCCTTGCTTGCCTAATTGCCTTGGCATAGAAAGAAGGATTCATTTTCATTCACATCTTTCTGATTTATTTTTTCCAAACTGGAACACATCTATAACTTCACATTTCAAATACACTTTGAGTTTTATTTGAATGATGTTTAAGGAAAAAGACTATATGCGTGTATTGCTTTATGCCATTTAAGTTTTGCAACATGTGTATTTTATGTGCTTGGAGATTACCAAGCCGCCAAAAAACTGCTATTACCTTTGACAATCTGGCGTATTTTTGTCTTTATATAAACCACAACGGCTCATTCATTCTATTTTTTAAGTCATTCCTCAAGCTCAGGCTTGAGTCATTCCTCAAGCCACTCTAAATACCTTGTTGGTGGGGCACCTTTCATAATGAGCAAGTTTTTTTAAAGTCAGTTCATAATGTAGAGTTATTCAGCCCTGAGAGTGTTTAGTTAGCAAGGTGTGACCCACAAGAGTTTCTTAAAGCTTGTGCAACGTGTGTTGGAGGAAATAGATTCCTGTGGAAATCACCTTCTGGCGTTTTTACTGCAGACTAGAGGGTAACACAGGAATCATTTGTCGCTCCTATCCAATCCCAAGCCCACAAAAATATTCCGGGATATCCTGATCACGTGACTCCCCCCCCCCAAGAAAATCCTGTCATGCGTGACTACCGGATCCCATCCCGCTCCTGTTTCATCCTTACGTTGTCTGAGCAAGTTACCAGACTCTATTGGCTCCCTGTTGCATTTTTTACTTGTATTCAACGAATTTGAGTCTGGAGAGAGACTGGATTATTACCTTCTATCCGTTATCTCCACTGACACTGATTTTTAAAATACTATCCTGCATTGTCGTTGTGTGCACACCTTTTTCCATGTCTTATTCCATCCAAGTCATGAATTGACTCGACTCATCCGACTACTACCTAACTAGTATTAAGCTACACACTTTTAAGCAGTTGGATTTCACACCACTTAGTTTCCCCAGGTGGCGTAGCAACAACGCAGGAGTTCAGGAACTCGGACAAACCAAAGATAGTGATCTGTTACTGCATTTTGCAGCTAACCACACACACAGGCCTATTATAGCCTAACTTCCCCTTGTCTCTATGATTCAATAGATATACTGTGTAGTTTCACATTTATTAAATAAATGTATTTCTTTCTAAAACAAAACGCCTCACTAATCTTCCGACTCCTTCCCGTTACTGTTGATTTCAATGCTCTATCCGTCCCTATCACATTACCAGCAGTGAGATTGACTACCGTATATAAATCATGTGACCTGCGGGAGTCCCAAAAAATTGTCACCCTTTACTGCAGACACAGACAAGGGGCCGAATCATCTGACAAACTGCCAAGAATTTTGCAGGTTTTACAGATGAGGAGGAGCTAAAAAACAAACAAAAAAATGCTATCTGGCAGAAAACTATCCAGACATAATGTTCATAAAAAGATATCTGCAAAACTTTCAGTGACAACGTATTTCATTAGTAACCCCTATTTGTATCAGAGCACAACAATACAATATTTGTTTGTAGCAACTAAAACATGACAATTTGTTTATGTTAAGCACTTGGTTATAGTTAAGTAAAAGTCAACGTTGACATGATCCCAAGACAGGACATGTTTTAATTAAAACCAACATCTGTCCCTAACCTCAACCAAAGTGTTAAAGTTAGGGACAATCCTATTATTACTGTCTGTCTTCGGTTAATAAATTGAGCAAAGTTTGTAACATTTATTGCATTTTATGCAATTCTCTTCCCTTTTCAAAGTAAGTAAAGAAGAGGAAAAAGGAACAAAATGTATTGTTTGCTCATCTATTCCCATTTCTCAAAATGTCCGGCCTCCTGTTGGTTTCAGGGCTGGAGTTCTTTGACCACCACCATGGCTGTAATTCCTCCCACACAGGAGAGAGAGAATGGCATGACATTTACCAGAGTTGCAAGGCGGTAATACATTTTTTTGAAATGGCACAGCTGGAATATACAAAGCTGAAAAGACCCACGCTGGGCCCCACTGGGACTCCTTCACACTCGCCTGCTAAGCCCATTCAGATGGGGGCAGTAATTACAGACATGGAGGCAAAGCTGAACTAATTCACACAAGGTGTAAAGCATTCGTGGACCAAAAAGTTTACTGTTAAAGCACCCGTTGTATTTAACCATAACTATTATGAGGTATGTGTGACAGCTCCACTAATTTACAGTGACCTCACTTTAAAAAAATGGTCAATCTCATAACAATCTCATAATGACTACATCACCATGAATTTAATTTAGGGTGATTAATTATACACACATACTCACAACTGACGCCATAGATCTTGAGAAGGAAGTTAATCACAGACAGCACTGAAATGCACTCATGTAGTTTTGGATTGATGTATCCTCACTGTCCACAGTTTTACTACTCTACAGTATAAAAAAGCGTTATCAACTCATCTCATTGGACCACAAAACTGAAAGATTCCTACCTCTAATTGGAAACTGGCTCTTAATCAAAGTATAATGGTGCTACCATATCAAACTGTAAAACCCAAACCACACTAGAGCAAAAAGAACTGAGTTTGTAATTAGGAATGCCAATATTTGAAGTCACAGACACAAAGCCATTGAATTGAACAGTGATTTTAATTGGATGTCTTCACAGTAGCATTGAGACGTCTCGGTTGCATTACAATGGAGAAATCTAAGAATATCACTGTCCTTTCATTATTCCCATAAGCACTACAATTGCTCTAAAGTGACATGACAACATTTGTAAACTCTACACAACATACAAACACCTATTAAAGGACCAGTGTATAGAATTTATTGGCATCTAGCAGTAATGTTGCAGATTGCAACCGACTTTATACCCCTTTGCTCACACCTTTCCAAGCATGTAGTAGAACCCACGGTGGCCTTCAGGTAACGTAAACCAAGCCCTAAACTAGAGCAGTGTTTGTCTCGTCTGTTTTGGGCTACTCTACAAACGCGCTGCCTCTAAATTCTACACACTGGTCCTTTGACAGAAGTTACAATTTTAAAAGGTGGATTCCTTTATATACTCTATTCAATGTCTGACTGTATATCAGTTCATTTTGTTATTTAAGCAATTTCAAAGCAGACAGCAGCCAAAAACATCATCTCAGTAGGGTGGCACTGAAGCTGTCATAATCAAAATCACATCTCAGCGTCTTTGATACAAAAGCTGACCCCCCTGTGAACAAGGAAATCAATCTCTTTGACTGGCACTGAGCTGGGGTTTCTTTCATTACATGAGTAAAATACAGTGCATTGTTTTCCCAAGGACCTTTCATTCTCATTTCTTTTAACTTAATTTCAACACTATTAAATGTATTTGTATCTGTAAAAAGCTTACAGTTTGCCAGTTAGCCAGTAAGAAATGGTACAGGTACTGTGTGTGTGTGAAAGTATGTACAGGAGAAAATGAAAGGCGGCAAGTGATCAAATGAATGACAAATAACATGAGAGAGATTTCTTCACTTAAACAAAGTAAAGAGACGCTAATTTTTTTTGCTTAAAATAAACTGTGGTATCATAAAGTGGTGGAAGAAGAATTCTGATTCATTCCTTAAGTTAAATGTGCAATATGTAATATATTTACTGTATTATATCAAAGAATTACCCCAGCATGTCACCAGATATTAAGGAAACATGCTAAGTTAACATCTTTTCTGACGACAACGCTAAAGGCAGTATTTTCTCCTTTGGAGGGCTGCAAGGTTGCGGTGCTTTTGGTGGTTGTTGCTGTAATTTTAAGACAAAAAAGGGTGTCTGTCAATTGGGTAAACTAGGTAACTAAGTCTCTAAAGGCTAAAGTCCTCAAATAAATGTGGTGCACAAAGTATAATATTTCCCTCTCAAATGTAATGGATTGGAAGTAGCATAAAATGGAAATACTCACAGTGGGTTGCATAAGTTTAAACACCCATGCTAAAGTTGTTTAAAAAGAGGTATAAAAAAAACAAAATATTTTGGAAATTGATCTTAATGCCTTTATAAAACAAATTTAGGAAAATCCAACCTTTTAGGAACACAAATTTTCTTTGTGAATGAATAATGTATTGTAAATAAATAAGTGTTCTTCCTTAAAATACGGGGGCCATGGGTACAGACACCCCTATGTTAAATTTCCATAGAAGCAGGCAGATTTTTATTTTTAAAGGCCAATAATTTCATGGATCCAGAAGGTTGGATTTTCCTATTTTTTTTCAATTCAATTCAATTGAATGACATACATTCAATTCAATTTCCAAAAGATGTTTTTGTATTCCTTTTTTTAATCAACTTTAGCATGGGTGTGTAAACTTATGCAAGCCACTGTAAGTACCCTTCCAAATTATACGAAGGTAAAGTACTTGCCTGATTGAGAATTCCACCAATGGTATCAAGTCGAAAAAGCCAAGAACATATTTTTCCTTTTTCATCATTTTAATATCTTGTGTTATATAACGTTACAAGTTTTAGAGTTCACAATTTTCAAACTGTGACCTGGCCTTTAGGGGTTTGAGCCATAACAGCACAAAGTTGGCTAATTTACCTTTAACCTCTGAGTTTGTGAGGTTTTTAAATAAAAAATTCCAAAACTACACAATGCTGGAAATTAGACCCAAGTCTACCCACTGACACTGATCCTCTGCTGACCAAACATAATCCTATCAAGTTCATTCAGTGGAGGTGTTGCCCACTGCGAGTTATGCACTTAATGGGTATGGTGTAGAGTTTCAGGTTCCTGTTTTTGCGGAGGTTGGAGGCCTTTAAAAGCCCCCGTGAGCAAGTGATTCAGCACTGATCCCCTTCCTAGCTGTAATGCATCTTACCATGGGGTTTCTCTGGAAAGTAACCCATAGAGTGACAGCTTCAGAAAGAATAAGGACAAACATTTCTTTGTCATACAATAGCATCAATGTGTCTGGTAAATCCTAGATTGCATAGAAGAGAACTAAAACTAGTCAATCTATGATTACTAAACCATGAGATGGTGGAGGATATTTGGCAAAGTGTCACAAATGCATATACATATAAACAAAGGAATTGCACCAGTTAAATACTTAAGAGTTGCAATGATTAGTTAATGAATCCATTAGTTGACCAATACAATATACATTGGCAAATGCATTGGTAATTGATTAATTAGGGCATGTTTCAAGCAAAAAGGACAAGCATTATCTGCTTCCCGCTTACCCAATTTAAGGATATTCTGCTTTTCTCGTTTTATATTATCGTGAATTAAATATTTTTGGGTTTTGGACACTTGGTTAGACAAAGCATTTCCCATTTGACATTTTATAGACAACAGTTCAACAAGAAAATAACCATCAAATTATTTAATAATGTAAATAGTTATTTTGCAGCGCTATCTGTGTAAAAGTTTTACCCTGCTTAGAATTAATTAATAACAGCGATTTTGTCAGGTAAGTAATCAGAAGTAAAAGTGAAGAAATACAGATACAGTACTTGTTATCTAAACAACATGGTATTCAGTGTATCATACATTCTATTTGGAAATGCCCAAAGATTTATTACTGAATGTATCCTAAATAAGAACATGCAAAGTGCCACATAATTTACATTCCAACTCTGCAAGCTTAAAAAATGCAAAAATACTTTAAATCTTCTAACTTGTAAAAATGCCCAATATTTCAATTAAAGCTGCGTATCATACAACTAATCAGTTAAACGCGTTATTAACGGCTTTAACACAAACCCTTTTTAACGGCGTCAATTCTTTTATTGCAAGATTAACGTTCTTTTTGACCTAGCAGACTTAGTAGTTTTTTTTCACATGCTGTTGCAACAACTAGTAATGTTAGAAAACCTACACCACCACACTGGATGTAGTTTGACCAGAAACAAAACAACAGGAAAGCCCAGACACTTGTTTGGGCTTGAGAGCCGGCCAAAGAGTAGTAACGCTACGTTTTGAGGGGCTGGCGAGCGCAAGACGCCGAAATAAGACTCTGAATGGAAAGTTTAAAAGTTGCCAAATGGTTTCATTGATAAGACCAAAGTCATGTCTGTGTTATGTCGTTTTGAACTGAGCTATCATGGCAACATGTCCAGTCTGAAATACAACTTTATGGCCAAGCACACAGCTGATGCGAATTCTCCACCCCCTCGTCAAAATATTTTTTCACCCTTTAATTGACGGACTGTTACATTGTGTGAGATATCATTTGCTCCAAGTGTGAACGACTGCTCCAAGAAACTGAACACTACAGTAGGCTGCCAATGTTTTCAATATAAAAACATTTGCACAAAGCAAGCCGATCCACTTTACCATGTTAAGAATATTAAAATGAGAAAAAAATAATAGGTCAAAAAGAAATCAAGGGACATTTAGAATAGATAAAAATGTGCGATTAATTGCGAGTTATCTATAACATTAAAGCGATTAATCACAATTAAATATTTTATTGGTTGACAGCACTGCTGTCAAACACAAGACAGTGCTTTCATCAAGTGCTATCATCACAATTAAGAGGTTTGTATATATTGTGATTGTGTACACACCGCGTTCCAAGTTATATTTTACACAGATTTTTCTAAATAGTGTTGCAAACGACAGTCAGTATAATTTCAGTCATCAACCTTCAGGGTATAAATTCATTTTTCATAAATTTCATTGAACAAACTATCCAATAAAAACAGTATTTTATAAAAAAAATAAACTCAAAATGCACTGTTCTAAATGATTATGCACAACAGAGTTGCAAAACGTTTTATAGGTTGTAAAGAACTGAAAATGGTCATTTGTTGAACTTGCAGCATTAGGGTCGCATGTACTGAAATCAAAAGCTATTTCAATCAAACACATCTTAACAAAGCGAGTTACATGTTGACATAGCACACCTTCTTTGAGGCCATGGAAGAAAGGTCATTTTCACACCTTCAGGGACCCTAGAAGGGCCTACCAGCTCCCTCCTTATGATTCCGGCCCAAAACATGACTCCACCTACTCCTTGCTGACTTTGCATCCTTATTGGGACATGATGGCTATCCACTACTCCATCCATCATTGAACAATCAGGGTTGCACGGCGCTCATCAGTAAACAAGGCTGTTTGAAATTTAGTCTTCATGTATTTCTGGGCCCATTGCAACCGTTTCTGCTTGTTGAGCATTGGTTAGAGGTGGCCAAATAGTAGGTTTATGCACAACTGCGAGCCTCTGGAGAATCCTACACCTTGAGGTTTGCGGGACTCCAGAGGCACCAGCGGCTTCAAATACCTGTTTGCTGCTTTGTAATGGCAGTTTAGCAGCTGCTTTCTTAAGCCGATGAATGTATCTGGCAGTAACCTTCCTCATTATGCCTTTATCTGCACAAACCCGACTATGCTCTGAATCAGCCACAAATCTTTTTACAGTATAATGATTACGTTTCCGTAAAATATTGAATGTTTTTATATACCTTGTCCAAGGCATTGCACTATTTGACGCTTTTCCAAAGATCCTTTATCTTTCCCATATTGCTTAAAACTTGTGGCCTGCTTAATAATGTGGAACGCCCTTAACAAGTTTTCTTTCAATTGGGTTCACCAAAAAGCCCAGAGACAGAATACGATCCATGAGTTTGATTCAAAAACTAAATATTTAATGTTTATGACACTGAATTCCAATTTGCATAATAATTTGGAACACGGTGTATAAGTCAATTTAGATGTTGCCTAACAGAGACATACAGAATCAAATATGAGTAAAACTTTTATTCTGTCGGAAAAAATGCCAGCATTAAGAATAGAACAGCAGCATATGATAATCCATAAAAAAAACACATAAAATGTTAATAGATGTTAATGATTGATGCAAAGATAATTGGAATGTCATGAATGAAGAAGTATAAAAGAACAGAGGTGTTTGGAATATAACAGTTACGCTGATGGCAGGGATTCAGTCAAATTACAGCCGTTGCAAACTTGATACAAAAACGACTCCTCTTGAGAACAGAAAATTATGAAAACCTGAAAAATATAACTACAATTGAATTCTGTTCTTTTTCATTCATTACCCTTAAGCAATTACATTAAAAAAAAGAAATCAATGATGGATGGATGGATAATATGAGATACTGTATCTCACTGTTAGAAATGCCATATGAAATAAATATTAGCCACCTTCAGTCAAGTTCAGACAAATTCAATAGGGATTAATTTACCTTCAATACCAAAGAAATCTAAAAACTAATTACCGCACTTAGGGCACAGCTTTCAAATACAAAAGGCACCCTGTTAATCACTGCAACTGACTTGAAATGCCATACAAACAGGATTATGGCCAATATTTCTGCAAAAAATGTTACTGCATATATGTTATTGATCTGCACAAATTTTCAAACACCGAAATAATGTGTCAAAACAGGTGTAAAACTATAGAATACTTATTAGACTGGAATTTAGATGTTGCAAAGGGAGCCTTCTGACCCTACCATAACTGACGGTAAAGATATTTCCTTAGCAACAAAGAGCCAGCGCTACCGAGGATGTATAATTTAAGGCCCACTCAATAGCCAAGGGTGAAACAAACATCAACTCTCCAGTATTTAAATCAGCTTTATTCCCTAGCCATTTGAATGCAATAAATAGGTCAGGTGAAACTAAATTGATTGAGATTGTCCCATGGGTTGTTAGAAAGGCTTTTACATGTAAATCCTCAAATGTTCTTCACAAAGAAGCACTGAAAATGTATATCCATACCTCAAAACCTTATCAGTTGATCCAGCTTTTAGCATACTTAAAGCAAGGCAGATGTTTCAGAGCTCCAGGACTGAACTGAATCCCTGTGCCTTCTCATTCCAACCTTTAAATGCCCTGAAAACACATTTTCACTCTGCTTCTTCTTAGTATGACTGATGCACAAGTCATACTACAAATACATTTCTGATTTCTTTTTTTCCCTTTGCTTTCTTCAGTGGGCAAGGATGACTTGGAAATAAGAGTGTCCCAAACAGGATTAAACAAAATATGAATACAAATTGTATAGGTGTTTGGGGTTATTTGCTTATGCCACTGTCTATCAAATCTGATGAAACCACACCCACACATCATATTGTCTAAAATGCTTAGTGTTAAATTATTGATAAATCCTCAACGTTTCACTGTAAATGATGCTAAGTTAATAATAAGCATTTAATTCTACAGGCAAAAACTTAAGATTTAAAATCCTCATATTATGCTTTTGGCTTTTTACCTTTTCTTTATTGTGTTATAGTATGGGTTTTTTGTGCACGTTATATGTGTATTTTTGTATATGTTAAAAGGTCCACCCCAAAGGGACTTACCATCTCCAAAAGAAAACACTGATCACAAACTGCTCCAAACAGCTCTATTGAAGTCCAGCTCTTACTTCCAAGACAAACTCTCTTTGTAACACACGTATAATGCTCGCGGCCCAACGTTGTTGGCTTTGTAACGATTGGACAAACGGTGCACTTGGTTTAAAATGCCGTACATGATGTCCCATAGCTAGGGGTAATGGGACAAACATAAAACCAGATGGATTTGGTAAGGTGAAAGAATATTGTTTTAAAGAAAGCAGGTAACCGAACAACAGCGTGTATTATGGAAAATGGGCCGATGGGAGCTGTGGAAAATAAAAACTTAATGCAACCAAAGGAGATCCTCGAAAGGAAGACTATTACGACATGACTGAGAACGAAGGCATAAACAAAGATCCTCTCTAACTTAATTACTGGTTCCAAATACAAAACACAGCACCCCTGCACCTAATGTCACTAACAATTTCAACTTGTGAATGCAAAAAGATATCAGTTTGTAGGGAGTCTTCTCCTGGGCCACTTCCTCACACTCTCATTCAATAAACAATTCTGGTCTGGCAGCTGCACTCAGCCGAAATCAATCAGGTTTTTTAAACTGGTGGCAGACTTCAATGGCTCTCCTCAATTGGTCGGTCATTGGGCATGCCGCACCAATCAGCGTCCTCCTCCAGAAACTGGATGGGACCTCCCCCCGCCATCCAATCCCCAGCACGGGATGGCACTGCCTGCTTTCAATTCAAGCACAATCAATAACATACAGACATACACATGAGGGTGCCCATGATAGCCTTAACAACCTACAACTGATTTGTCGAAAACATTTATTTTTTAAATTCAAAGTGATATTTAGCTCAGTCCAGCTCACGGCAATTTGAGAAAAGCAGAAGACCAATACAAAAACAATTGCTAATAAAGCCACAGGCTGCAATTTAAAGCTCATGATTTGCGTCATTCCATGTCCAGTTATTGTGCATTCAAAGCGCCCCCAAGTGGTCAATTTGAATGAGACTTGAAGTGTATGTGTGAGGTCATTATGTAGACATGTACTGGAAGTTTTGTGTTGACTGGACAAACATTTAGTCATTTATAGCCTGATTTGCGCTATAACACCTGCAGTTTGTTTGCATGTATAGCGCCCCCTGGAATTCAATTTGAATGAATCTTTCAGGGCGTGGTTCAGGTACTTATGAGGACATATCCTGAGAGATTTGTGATGATTGGACAATGAATATGTGATTTAGGTGGAAATGTGTGTAATGCCATTCAACCTATCTTGTGCTTTTAGCGCCCCCTGGTGGCGTATGTATGTGTAACTGTCTGGGTACAGTATACCTGGGGCACTTATCTGAACATATCCTGTGAAAATTGGCCTTACAGCTGCGGATTTATGTTCAATTATGTCCAGAGCTACGTTCCTTTCAAAGTTTTGGTCAATAACTCGAAAAGTAATTGAGATATGGACCTGTTTTATACGTCTTGTAATACGCTTGATCCATTGATGATTCACTGAAAATGTGGTGGTAATTGGAGCTATGTTGAAGGAGATCTCAAAAATGTGTTTTTCAAAAATTTCAAAATGGCGGAAAGATTTTCTAGGCAGACCTTAATGATCTTTGAGGCTTTTTTGTAGAACACATTAAGCTGCACCTGTGTGGGGGACGTGGCCCTTCAAAGTTTGCATTTTGAAGCCTTTATTACAGTGCCACCATGTAGAGATTGGGTTCATATTTCTAAAGAAGCACATGCCCACCCTTTCAGTCATGTTACTAGCTCATTCCAGCACACAGGAATTTAAGCCGGCACGACAAACGACAACAACAAATAATAATGATAATAACTAAAAGACAAACATAAGGGTTCTACCGCGTTGTGGTTTGAACCCTAAATATGGTGTTTTTTTAAAATTAAACCATGCAAACCTATTGTGATATAACCTCTAGATAGAAATTATGATCCTGAAAATGAGCATAATATGAGCACTTTAACTCCAAGTTTTCTATGTCAGTGCACATGTGTTGTACAGTGGTTCACAAAACAGTGTTTTGTTCTTCACTTCATTCATATTAGTGAGTAGCTCCTTTATTAACACAAGAACAGTAGAAGACCAAACCTGACCCAAAGGAGTTTACCTTAAAAGACTTGGTGTCATAAAAACAGCATACACAAAAAATAGGCGATATACCTAATAAGAAGATACTGTCAATCACAGAGCAAAATGCCTCCTTCAACAAATTGATATTCTTGTCAGGTCACGCTTCTTGTACTGTACAATAACACTCCAGAGCAGAGCAGCAGACTGCGCAGGGGTGTCCTATTTTAATAAATGAGCCGAAGCTCACATGCTTGCAAAGAAATCCCTTGCCCCAGAACATTTGAACTGCAAATGTCCTTATGTAACTACACAATGTAGCGAAACAGTCAATTTGAGACACGTTAGGAGGTAGCAGAATTATTGCTTTTATACAGGAAGATTTATTAATGTCCATCATATTTACTCATAGTACCTCAACGTTGTCTTCAGGTGTTACCAGCATGGTTTCCCGTGGTAAAATTATTTTTAACAAAAGTTCTAATTCAGGGAGATCAACGCTGACTTTATGGGACTGAGTGAGACATGTCTCCCACCCATATTGATGTTATTGACTCATGCGTCTCTAAATAGAGTTAATGACTTTTACACAAACCTGTAATGCGTAACAGGCAGCAAGCAGATGGTCTGATAGAAATTGATGACAGGTTTAGGAGTCATTAGTAATGATACTGTCTGCCAGCAGAAGTGCTTGCTTCCGTAAAAACTATATATATTGAGGCATGGATATGCAGTAATTGCCTCTGTTGCATGTTCAAAAGCTTGGATAGTATGATCAGTGCTGGTTGCTGAGCAGTATTTTCACAACGGCAAAACTATTAGAGTCATTAATGGCCCTGATGAGGTGCAATTTTAAGTGTATCCGGAGGGTGACCATTTGGGAATTGCAGGAACACATATAAGCTGTAAAATTACACTCCATATATAAATCTTGTCTTTATTCAAAGCTGAATTGCTTTGTGGAAGAGTTTTCCACAAACAATAACAATTACTTTTTACAGTTGAGCTGTTCAGAGATTTGTTGTTATGTTTCCTTGACCGTTTTAGAGACTTCATTGGATGTTAAGGCTCGATTCTAGAGACATTTTGTTGAGGGACTTTATGGCCCACTAAGCAAACAATCGTTTAAATTCAATTAAGACTATGAAATGGCACAGTTGAAAACATTCCTTTTAAAGCTTTGTTTTTTCTCATTGTTGACCTATGTGCGATGACTATATCCGGCACAGTGTAGATACTGTATATACAGTAGATAAACGCCTTAGTGTATGTTGAGTTAATAAAATTGAATCATTTGCACAAAGCTCAACATAATGAGGAATAAACAATAATGGAAAGAACCCACTGTGCTTCTGCCCATCAGAGAAATTTATAATTTGCAATTAGTGGTCATTGTATTATAGTCAGAGCATCTCAAATCTTTTTGAAGTGTCTACACTTACCTACCTAGCCTGAGGCATAGCAAATAAAATATCCCACTAGCTGCAGACATGATTAATGTCTGTCACAAAAAGGGCTGCAATGGCAGATTAGGCATGATTATGAGTAGGCTCATTTATTTTCAACATGTCATTATCTTTTACAACATTGACTAAGCAAATGGCCAAAGTGTGTTTATAAGTATGAATGTAAACTGTTTTCCTGATCATTAACAGTTTGCAAAAACAAAGTTGAAGAGAAATAGAACAAAAAAAGAAAGATTGCATAACACACAGGTGCAAAAAAAGTGTGTAAATCTTCATACAGAAAACAAAGTTAAATCTAATTGTCATTTAACAAGCTTTGTCAATTAAACCCCTGTTCATATTTGATCCTGCCCAAGAAATATCCAACTGCTCCACCATGTTATATGCAGTATAGTCTCGAATTGCAAGACCTAAATTATATCTCCAAAGCGCTGCAGGGTAAGGTCGGGCTCTACCACACAACATTCTGGGTTAGAAGAAAGAAATGCTCTGGGTTGTTTGCATTTCTTTAAACCAATCACAATTGTCTTGTGAGGCACTAAGTTCCGGACGCAGCATCATTGGGAAGGAACTTGTTTTGGGGGAACATTTGCAGCCCGCAAAAGAAAATGCCATGTACAACTTTAAATGAAGTCAACTGTTCACAAAATATAGTTACATGAGATATTCAAATTAGGTTGATACATGGATAAACGTAGTTTGCTGTTACCAGTGTAGTTCTGCGTGTACTTCATCCATAGCAAATCTTTCATCTCGGTCCCAAAACATCCCAGTTAGATAGTAAACTCCGTAAACATATTCTTTGTAAATCTTTAATTATTCCCCCAAAAACAACAAGCAGGCCTGCACTGTTACAATATCCAAATCTTCTTCAAAACTTTTGATTGCCATTTTCAGTGTGTGACTTGAAGTTTGCTGTTGTTATCAAACGGAGTTTGAGAACAGCAAACACAGAGTGGAAGGTGAGGGACATCCGACACATGAGCCACGGGCGGGATATAACGCAATTATCCTGGAAATGTACTTGTGTATGAATAATCTAGACTATATGCAGTAGAATTATTTGCTTTTTCAAAAATGTAAAAGATTTAAATACATGACTTTTTACTATGAGAAAATAAAAGTTAATTAATATAATTTAAAAAGGATAAGAACAAAAAACATAAAACGTGATGCATGACAGATGTAACCAATACATTTAAAAAGCAGGAAAATTATGATTGTATAATGTACTGTATATGCTAAAATGTTAACAAGACATGAGACCAATCCCAAACTCTCTTGTATAATTTCTTCCTCGCTCATTGATCCCCTGATCCAACAATTTCATTTTCAAACAGCTTGTATCTTGTCCTCATTATGTTTTTGCATCTTCAAAAGTAATTATGAAAACAAAAATGTTCAACAGCTTTTTTTCCTGTATTAGTGTTTTGTCATTTGACCATTCTGATATATTTTGATGAGCCTGTTGATAATTTGTTAATAATTGATTACTGTTTTTCCAATGGCTTGATTGTCACAAACCAAGACAAATAGAGTTGAATAGAATCATAAAATATTCACTCGAGTGATGGCCTGACAATTATTAATTTCAAAGTAATTTTTACATGGATACAGGTTTCCTCATTGTGACAAGTTAACGTGACCATGAACTTTAAAAAGGCAAGGCACAACAAATAATAAGATATGTGTCATGTTTTCTTTACTTACAACATGTATCACAGCTGAAAAATGTTGACCAAATACTATCAAGGCATTCAGGCCTCTTAAAGTACAGCAGAAAACCCAAGCATATACTCTGTCCCTGACATTTATTCTAGCAACATATTTTACAGTGATTGTATTTTGGTGTAGTTGTAAACACCACTGCAGCCCTTCTATTGAGCATCTCTCACTCAACAAATGTAAGGACACAAACAATAAGCTTTCAGCTCCAATAAACATCACCTGCTTAAAAACAATATCAGTATGGTTGCTCCCAAACTGTATCAGACTAATCTGATTACAGAGAGTTGTATTTTTTTCAAATGAGCTATGAACTGCCGTCGTCTTGCATGTATTAATTTCCGAATGTTAGTTAATACGTTTGAAATACAAAAATACATTTGGGTGGCCAGATATATTTTATTTCTCTTTTCCCCCATAACCCTGTAATTATTCAAGGGGGAACTGGATTCAAAATAATAGCCGAGTTCAATCTTACCCTTTTTATATCCCGATGACTTGGTGCCATCTACTGTTAATACAGAGATCATAAAGCTTGGGGTGTTATGCATAAAAAGAAAAACTCGCTGAATAGGACAGCTCAGATTTTAAAATAATATATTGAAACTAGTTAGCCTTCTTTTGCTTAATGTGTATTTTTACATCTCCATTTCATCAACAGCAGCATACTTTAAAAAAAGACAACAGACATTTGCCATAGGCTTAATGTGGTTCCATTTTGTAGAAATGCTAGACAATATTCAAGGCAAGCCTCATGTTTGCCACAAACAACTCACAAAGCAACACAGGCCTACTGTATAAATACAATTTGTACACACAAACCTTTCTCAGAATTTCAACGAGGCACCTCCTTCAATGAGTTTGTTACCACCACGGACAAGTTGGACGGTGGGAGTTAGGTATTCATTAGCATATCGGTGACACAGATTAACATACATTAACATACATTACTACTGAATTAATCATGGCATGTGGTAGAAGTTGGAGAGGCATCTGAAAACAGTCTGCTCTGAAGTCGAATCAAGGCAGAAAGCTCACTGTTCTTGCATAGTAATCTTATGCAGCTTAAATATGACCATGCAACATATACTGGAGCTGCCTATGATATCTGGGCTCTTGTATTCAGCTTATGCTTTGATTTTTCATTAACTGCATCTTTTATTTCCGGGATGGTGCTGCTCATCTCATTAGTGAAGGATTTGGTTGTAATGTAGTGGAGTTATTCTACATTGATGAATTATGTTATTAAAAGTGACAGTATGGCTGGTTTATGTCTGGCTTTTGGGACAAATGTAAAAGATGTCTCCAAATGTATCTCTTCATGCTAGCTGGTACACTGTGACCTATGCTGCAGAACCATCAATAATAATAAGATATTTTAATTCCATCTCTTAACCAGGTGATAGCAACTAGAAACCAGCCAACTGGTCACAACGTTGCTACTTGTTATTCTCAGTTAGCATTCCTTGGTTTAGTGCTGAGCATCTCAACCTTGAAGGTCAACGGGTCATTTGACTTGCACATCGAGAGATTCCTAAGAGACTTTTCTTTTTCTTTTTTTTACAGTAAATATTCTTTTATTGAAAACATAAAATAAAGCCTTGAAACGTTTCATTTGAGTCCCTCAATGCTTCATCAATTGGTGGATGTGTACTGTACAATTTGTGCATATTTATAATGTTGTGTAATTTTATTCCATTTCAGGGTGCCTTTTTAATAACTGGCCAAGAACAATCAATACAAATAAGCCTTTTAGGTTAACTCTGGCTCATTTAAAGTTTTCTTTACCTTTTCTGTTTATTATTAAGCATTGTCCCTGTCAAATAATTTAATGTAAGGGAGTTGCTCATGAGAAGCATATTTTTGCTCTTAAAATAGTTTCTTTATGATTTAAAGTTTCTCATGAATTAAAAAGAGGCCAACATCTTAAATGTCCTTTCCTTGAGGGCAGAATAGTTATAAACATTGAATCAGGACTTGTTTTATATGACAACATATCAATCAACCGGAAGTCCTCCTGGAACCACAAATCCAAGCCCCTCTTAGCCAAGGTGGAGAAAATCCACAAACTGAATTGATAAATAAAGTGAGATAATCTTAAATTGGGGGAATTAAACTAACACATCAAATGTCACTGATTCCATTATCAGCATTTTGGTCATGGCTACTTTTGTTGTTTGCTATCTCGGTGGAACACACAGCTTGGCTCCTATCAAGGTACAAACACCAATTCTGCCTTGGGCGTAGGTAGCACATTATGGAGATGAACACTAAGCAGATAATGTCATTCCTTCCAATACTCATCATTAACTCCTGACTGCCAGGCATATTGTTACAGCCAACACTGAGGCAAAGCCATATTATTGGTAGTATGAGTCAGGTCCTGACCATCTGTTCCACTCAGTTAAGAGTAATACGAATAGTTTCCTATTAAACACTACTTAAACAGCCCACAAAGTGCTCTTAAAATTGTAATGTAATGAAAGCGCCATGCATGAAACTGGAACGTAAGTGCCCGAGCAGCTAGTACGCCTATCACTTGAAAAAGGCCATTTAAAAAGCAAGCTGCAGCACTTGATGGACAGCTCCTTCTCTATGTTGCAACGTGGAAAGGGGCTGACAACTCAAATTATATGGTTATTACACCAGTTCAGTCTGGCTGTATGGACCTGCTGACACTTTCACAATAAACATGACCCATCACACAGCAAGCTTTTTGCCTGTTAAGAGCATGGGCATAATGAAAAGCAACTCCTATTTTACTTTACCCTAAGTATCAACTATAGGTAAAAAAAATGCTCTCAAGCCTGTCCTTTCTTCCACATCCTGCAGCAAAGATGCAGATAATAAAGTGCAGCAGCATTGAGTGACATACTGATTTAACTTAAATGGCATTTTAACATACATATAAATCAGTAAGAATAGATAAGTTGGCTTCTTTTCCAACCATTTTAATCAATACAAACCTTACACAAATACTGCTTCATGCCAAGGTTGAGATTGAAAAAGAGATTCACAATCTCTTTTTCTGTAAATAAGTACACAATAAACTGCCATATGCATTGAAATGAACTTGACAACCTGCATCTTGCAGTCTCCTGACTGGTAAAAGTGGTGAAAACTTACACAAGTGCCCAAATAATAAAGGAATTTAAGCACATAAGCACAGACATAAACAATCTTAGTTTACATTTTTAATTATAGCCTTCCTTTAAAAAAAATAAGCAATTGTTGTAATATATCTAATGAGCACCATGGGATAGATTTGTCATGTAAAAAAAACTTCATCTCTCAATGCTGTTTTTGTGAAAATATTGTGGGCTTTAAATTGATGGTTTAACACAATATCTTGACAATTAGATTTCTGATAAATACATTTTTGGACATGTGGATATATATTGACTAAGTGGTTAAAGGCAAATTATAGAACAGCTAGAACAGTCTGGTAAGTTCATACAGGACTCGGAAGTTGGATAAGGTTTCTGACTACTGCCTAAATTACCGCTATCTACTGGACTGAATAGCAATGCGGGTTTCGGTGCCACTTAAATTTCTGCGCAGCTCTCGGGTGCTCCAAAACAGAAACCAATGAAAACGGAAGCATTGCTGCATGTGACGCTAGTTAACACTAACTTACACTTGGAAGCAGGTAACGTTAGCCTACTGTTAGCTAGTAGCTGCACATGGTTAAACTGCTGACAGTTAGACGGTGGCTGTATTTTGAAAAGGATTTCAACACTGGGACGTACAACAAGTCTGCAGCTATAAACAATGCAGCTGCACTATGCCCACTGCCGTTGTCCAAAAAACACAGCCTTGTGGTGCATTCAAAGTTATTGTAAAATACACTACTAATCTAGACAGCAATTTACTGGTGAAATAAGTTATTTTTTTAAGTTTACATTTCAAATAAATCATTTAAATTTGACCAGATAGCCTCTTCTTTTTTTCCAAGTATCTTTTCAGAAAGCGTTTAGGCACCAGCACTGTTTTAGAAGTATTGTTTAAGCACCTGCATAACAAACAACAACACCAACCTTAGTAATACATTAAAAAAAGAAATCAATATTTACATATTTAGTCTGTAACCTTTTCCTGAAGGGGCAGGATGTGTGCTCTCAAAGACGAATAAGGATTTCAAATTTTTTAAATAAATGAAAGTGTCAAAAAAAATGCCAATTCAAGCACTTTTTGTCTTTATTAGATTATTATTATTAGATTACATGGGAATCTGGATTAAATTACTTGACTGTGTTGTTGTTACTCAGAATGACATGCTGTTAGCCAGGAATGACATACTGCAAGTATTTCAGAAAAGGCTCTATTCAGAACATATTTTACTTTACATGTTCACAATGCAGACCCAGAATCTTCTTCAGTGACTCGGACTTGGACTTGATCACTGGGGATTCGAGACCCAACTCAACAATTCGGTGCATCCCTATCTTATATCACAATAACTATATTTTATAATATATAATATATATATTTGTAGTGTAGAAATGTCTAAAACTCAATATCTTGTTTAGGATAACACCTTATAGCCTCAAGTTCACCTATGAAATTGAATTATTTGGCATTCAATGTCATGAGTTGCCAATTATTCTTCGAAACATAATGTAAACATATTGTGTAATGCATGAGTTGATCTGAGGTAATAATTTTTCCTTTCCTTTGCCAAAATAGATAGAGACATTTTGGAGTCGTACATTTCATTTTACAGATCTAGATTTAGATAATGAGAAAGAACAGCTTATCAGATGCATGCAGAGAATAACTCTGTACACTGTTGTTTGAAACAGGGCTTGACATTAACTTTTTGAGGCATTTTAAGTACATTTACATTTGACTTGTCCATGCACAAAAGTCACTTTTCGGGGTAAAGATTTCTTATTTTATAATAACAAATTGTGTCTTGCTAATGCAGAACTGAAACAAACCATTCCAAACATTATTCACATTAATACAATTCAGTTGAAACAAATGTGTCCCAAGAATAGATTTCCCCTTCAATAAGAAGAAAGGATCTCCAGACCATACTTTCTAGCAGGGAGAGGTTAATTTACCAAGGGATAGTTTAAAAGGTGTAGCTACTTTACAATTGATTATTAGCTGATATTTAATCCGGCAAGTCGCGGAGCTGAGGTTAAACAACAACTGACGGAAAAACAAGCAGTGGACTAGTAGTAACGTTACAAGGCAGAAGGCCAGCCGCTAAATGAGTCACAGTGACTTCATGCTTCATCCACACAAAGCACATTGCTATCACCATGAGTGACATATGTATTGGGCTTGTTTTCTGTGAACGATGTGGCACAGGGTTAAAAATTAAGGCAGAATTAGCAAGCTAACATTAGCCCACTAACACCGTCTGGTTGGCTTGCTGGTTCCGGCATGCTTTTATTTTGCATTGCTAACAGAGAATAAGCTGAACAGCGGGCTGGGTCTAATGTTAGCGGTCCGCTGACCCGCTGCCACGGGCTCTACAGTTAACCGTCCGCTGACCTACTGCTGCTGGGTCTAAGGTTAGCCATCCACTGACCCGGATTGTGGGAGAAACGTTAAGTAACATGTAATTTTATTTTGTTTGAGTTTTACCTTTGTCCAGTGGGGCAAGTAAATTTCTCGTCCACTTGTCCCACAAAAAGCCTTAATGTCAAGCCCTGGTTTAAAATGCAGAAAACACCCCAAAATGTTGGAGGAAAGGGGATTTCCTGTTTTTTTATTGAAGCACTTGCCCCTTCAGTAGGCTGTGCATATCCTTACTGGGATGGATTTATGAATTTTAATTTGGGCCTTATATGTACTGGTCAAAGCATAAGTAATGCAAATTACAATGCACATTATTTATACTACATATGAAAGACAATATAGACAAACTATATACTGACATGAGATCTATCTGAATATGTTAATGGTGCATTTTTACAGTCAATCTCTCAAAGTGAACTACATGATTTTACTGGAGCGATGGGATTCAGAAAATGGGTGACTTGCCACTGTTCTACTTTTTTGTTAGTGATTTCATGTTTATCACTGAAACTGTCACTTTGATGGTTATGCTATCACTGTCAATTTTCAGCATTGACTTGTGTTACTCTAAGAATGTTTTAAAAATGCCTATACCCACTTAATACATCCCAGCAGATCTTTTCATAAGATATTGTAAAACATGCCTCTTGGGGAGGCCTAGACGTGTTCTCTTCTATCACGGTGGATGGAATCTTTGGAGTTTTAAGTAACTCCCCTTCCTTAGGGGAACGATTTATACATCCCACAACGTCTGAACCAGCAGAAGGCCTGACAGCCTCAGAAATGTCAGATATCTGACTAAGATTTTATGCTAGTTTTCTGGTTGTATTGAGTTCTGTGGTTTGGGTCAGGGAATACTGAGGCCTCAGAGAGATCCAATTCAGACAGTGTGTTGATTTTCTCAGAGATGGTCCGTTTGACATTTTGACACTACTTCTATTAGCTTTGTCCATTTCCACCACCGGCATGTCAGTCAGTGTGAGAGAGATGCTGGAATGGTACGTCTGAATATCTGCTAACTGTTTATAACCATGCACAAAGGTCCGTCAATTAATCATCCCACTATAAATTATCAGACTACCTTTATCAAATAACCGATCATGTTTTTTACACAATAGCTATGCAATGCGATATATGATTAGAATTTACATTTAGTTTAGGGTAAAAACAGTTTCAGATACAGTAAGTAAGTCAAGTAAATGGCTGCTTTGTGTACATGTTTACATTAGATTCTAAAAATGACAAATATGTGAGGAGAAATCACTCTCTTAAGATAATTCTTGGCAACAGAAAATTAAGCTCTAAAAATAAAGATAACAGATTCTGGTGGATGACAACAAAATATTTCTCACAATCAAATTATATAAAAGGGCTGGAGTGTTTTAAATAGTCTCCTAGGATTATCCTGTCATCTCCCAAGAGGTGCAAATTCTTCTCAACCTTACCCACATAACTTTAGTGCATTCCTACTCGAAATGATACCATTACAGTACATGCCTCTGCAGAACAATATTGGTGGCCCAGGGGATGGGGGAAGGTGCCCATGATAATGCATACTGGCTGAAATCACATGCAAGGCCACCATTCTAAAGCGTTTAACAAAAGGGCCACATAGTGGCGTGGCAAGGCATTGAAATGACAGTCTTGCCCTTGCATTGTTTGACGCGTCTCAAAATGGCCGCGCAGCATCTCTATAGTTCCTAGAGGTCACGGAGGATGGATGCACCACTAATCTGTGACACTCACACTGGAATTGTGGGGGTGAAAATCAACGGGCTTTAGATAACTTTGCTATCCACCAGTGACCTCAAAAGCAGTGACATCGCTGGGCCCGCTGTGCTCTGTCAACCAAATCCTTCTTACCACTTGGTGACTTCAGAGAAGGATGCGTTGCCCGCCCCACAAGGATAAATCCCAGCAAAGAACCAACTATATAATTATCTGATATTGTCTTTTTATTCTTTGGGGAATAATGCAGTGGAAAGCTATGATTGATCGGATGGCTTTCAAGACTTTTATATTGTCAAATCGGTCCATTTACAGATCTGTGGATGTTTCTCAGGGGGGGCATGATCTTACACATCAAAAGAACAAACGTGTCATCAGTACAAGTGTTCCTGAGTGTTTCCTCTCAACACTAAAGAACAAAACGAAAACACATCAAAACCTGCTGACTCCCTGTTAATTTGTGTGTTAAATTGTCAATGATCCTATCATAAATCATTGATTGATTGTTTCCATATCAAAAAATGCTTCTTTCTTTGTTTTTGGTAAACATGCAGATTTAGGCATCAAAACATCTTCACAAACTGAACCCATAAATGTTTCCAGTATAGACTCCATTGAATGGATAAAAAGTGCCCCAATGTAACTGCCACCGCACCCCAAGAGGGAATATTATCAGGAAGGTTTGTGGTTTTATTGATTTCAAGACTGCAATCATCCCCATCTGATGTAGTGGGCTGTGGGAGGATAAGTGAGGCTCCATAGTTTGAGTTTGCAAACCAGCTGTTTGACAGTTGGACAAGTTTGAGATAACTTCAGCAATAAACAATCTATCAAGTCAGTTTAAAGAGTTTTTTCTGCAAGCACCCAATGCCAAATCATTGCCATTTTGTTCTCAACAACTGTGTAAAAAGTCTCTAATATTAGAAACATGCCCTCTAGATGCCTTTAACTGGTCTATTATCTTCTATGTATAGTGTAAATGTACAGTATTTCCTTTGCATATCTAAAATCGGTTGTTTCCGTAATCAGTATTCCGTTTTAAAGTAGTAGTTTATAGCTTTCCCACTTTTGTCCAATAGAGCTCATTTGTAGGATGACCCCATTTCAATACTCTTCAGAAAAGCATTGCATAAAGTACAAAACATTGCTAATGGCCCTCACTGGAAATTATCGCTGTACAAGTCTCTAATGGTGCTGTCAGGAGTAAGTTTCAAACCATTAAGCAATTTCCGTTGAATCAGGGCACAGAAATAAATTGAATTCACACTTTCACACTTGCTGTGGTTGAAACATCTCAAAGCAGATGGAGAAACACTTGCTCACACTGTATTTCTAAAGGAATTGGCTCAGGGAAACTAAAGCACTACCATATTTGGTTTTATACAAGGCTTAATGAATGATGATGTTAACTTCAATGCCATTTCCTCTTTTTAACCTGCCATGACATAAATAGAAATTTCAAATCGACTATGTGAATACTAAAAGCAAATGAACGATAACAATACATTGTCTTTCTCATCCTTCATTAATCTTGTGCGTATTTAGATTTTAGGTCAAAATTGAATGCTGAAAATGTACCACAGTCTCCCTCAAAACCACACTGACATCTTTATGATAACAGAGTTTATATAAAGGCTACATGACATCCAACATGAAAATAAACATGATGAATTAATTAGTTGAGCTTTAATGGATATACATTTATGGAACTGGATCCCAAAACCTACTACGCTTGTGTGTTGTGTCATGGCAGACCTCAATCCACAAACCACTGGGATTAGCAACAAGGATCCTAATTTGTGTCCTCTGGCATTGTTCATTACTATTCTTACCGTATGTCAGTGGCACAAAGAGAAAAAGCATAGGACTTTTCCTGCATAGCAACCAAATTTTCATCCAGGAAAATAACTCAATGAAATGTTACTAGAAAAGGTGTCAATATACTGTATAATACTTATTTCATGAAATGATAAAGAGAATTTTATGAAACTTTAAAGAGATGACAAGTTTAATTTCCTGATTCAGGTTTTTCCTTGAAACACATTCCCTCCAACGGAGCTATGCTATCAACATTATTATTTTGTTCTATCAATATTAAACCCTATCCTCAGATGTCAAATCAAATGTTGGTCACCAGAACCTATTATTAAAAATAGATTATAATATTATCGGTTATTGCTTGCATAATGCATTCTACTATTCTATAACACAAATACAGGTTTACTTTAAAAAACGTTTTGTGATTAAATAGATTCCCTAATTTTATGTTGTTTTTATTGTTTTAAAATTGTAGTTATGTTAAATAATTACTAGAATAATAGAAATATGTCATTATACAAAAAAAGTTAAATTCTGAAATATCAGTTTTTAAAAACTGTCTTAATTAGCCTAATTTGAAAGCGCACACTATAAGAGAAATACCCAAAACTATAAAATAACAAAGTAAAAATAGGAGAATACTAAATATATAACATATGCTAAACTTTTTGGTAAAATATATTCACATGTATATATGTGTCACAGTGTCCATCTCTCTATCAAAATCACACTCATGTACATAAGCATGCACACAAGCTACAGAGCTTATACAGTTCACAACTGTCAGGCTTAACAACAAAGAACAGTTGGAGCAGCCCACCATACTGGCTGCATTTTATCTCCCTATTAAAGACTATTTCAGCAGCTCTTCACTAGTAATGAACTACCTAAACTAACAGTGGTCCCCCAGCTTGGGGACAATATCACCAGTCAACACAAACAATCAATCACATCTGCTGCAATAACATTGAAAGGAAGTGCCTCCAATTTATCTTTAATAAATCAATAGGGATTTGATAGCCTTACCTGCAGTGGAGTGCTTTGTCCAGTGTTGGAGCTGTAAGTGTCTAGTGCATTGGGACAGGGGGAGATCTCTGGTTCACTTGTTGTTTGTCGGGGATGGGGTAGTTTGCTGTGTGGCTGGAAGCGACACTCCTTAGGGCCCACTGTGAATAGAGGTCAGGATAATAGACACAGTCACACAACAAAGACTGATAATCCTGTCTCGCCCCACAGCTCCCGTGTTGCAATCAGACATTTTAAGGGCAGTTAAGCTTCAGCGAGGGGCAGCTGAATGAACCGCGGTTAGGAAAGACTCCCAAGATCCCATTATGGACAGTAACCGGTGTCAATTCGCAGCAATTAGACCACTCAGATGTGTCAGTAGACAGGACTCAAATTAATAAATAAATAACGTCAACCACAAGTGCTCGCTGATATAGCCTTTTGAGTCATTTGAGTCTCCCAACGGTCTATTTCAGAGCAGAACACTTAGTCCTTCAAAAAGTGACTAGTTCTACATTCTCCTCCCCACTTTTTCTGGATGACCTTTAAGTGGAAATAGTTCTTAGTAAACGAGTTGCTTAAATCTGCTTCTACTGGTCATTAGAAACATTTGTTTAAAGTGGCACGAAACCTTTAAAGCTGGTTCATCATTAGTTCAAACTGCTGAGATAAACAAAACAGTAAGCAAGGATTTTATTTCCAGCAGTGTTCTATTGAAATCTGAATAAAATCATAAACAGTGAAGATAATCAATAAATGCAGGCACGAGATACATCCCACCTTATATTAAAAACTGTTGAAATGTACAAAACCAAGGTTGTTGCCTTAGAGCAGGGGTCTTCCACATTTTAAACAAAAAAAGAGATGGATCAGGGACCCCATCCTACATATAACGTATAAAATGAAAATGCATATTAGACTGAGCCTACCATAACATGTGGGCAGCCTAAAGCCTTTATACACACCTTTTTTGCATGGAATACAAAGCATTTATAATAGCCTAATAATTGTTGGGGAACAATTGGGCCTTGTGAAAAGTCTACATGATAGCTACCTTAGTGACTACCTTACATAGGCCGGTAAGCCTGTCATGTGGGGATTAATATTTGCTGATAATATGTTGGATTCATTGAAAAAACTAAAATTAACTACAATTTGGAGGCCCCTTTGCATGGACTTTAGGGGTCCGGGACCCCCTGTTGAAGATCCCTGCCGTAGAGTAAAGGGGAGCAAAAGAGAAGCCTCGGGCTCACCACTGTGTTGTCTCCATAACCCAATGGTTTATTTTTTAGAATCATCACAGTCTGTAGGACATAACCTTGAAGTTAGGCATGTGTATTTGTGCCAACCTTCATTTTGGCTGTGAAATCAACACAGTTTGACATATTGGCTACATCGCTCATCCTAAACAATTTGGTAGGAATAATTAGGTGATAACTTTGAAGATTAGTTTTGTTGAAAATAGTCACAAAATAGAGCATTGTAGAGTTTTTGGTCTGAAAAGATGCTTGAAATTGAACGTTATTCAGTGAAAATAACGAATTGTAGATTTTCTTGGGAAACACAACACACAACACTGTTCATGGATATATTTTCTCAGGGTCTCATGTCTCATACTGTGGCCTTTTACACAGACCAAAGCAAAAAGGATACAAAGCAGCACCTTGGAGCACTCAATCAAGAAGAAGTCATTACTTCAGAATAATGGGGTAGGTACGCTTTGCAGCCCGACTTCAACTGAATACCTCATCTTTCAACAATGCATAAATAATGTGCCAACTGTCTTTGATCTTTTGGAAGTGATAACTTCACAAGAATTTGGACACCTTTTGCTGATAGAAGACCCTCTGCTCTGTCCAAATATGTGTCAACAAGCATCACGCTCACAGAAATGTACTGGGGAGGAAAACGTGAACAAAGGGAGAGATCAAGATGGACAAAAGCTTTACGATGCTACTGAAAGGTAAAACATATGAGACTACATTGGAACAAATTAGTATTTGATTATATATTTATATGCTAATTATTTTATTGATTTTGCTGTTTAATCAGTTGATCTTCAAAATGTCAGAAATGAGGGACAAATGTCAAATTTACCAGGGTCAGTCCAACCCATAAGTATTCAGTTTACAATACCATGAGAATAAAACCAACTAATATTTAAAAAGCTTGAATATAAGCTGTTTCCGTTGACCTTTTCTGTCAATCAACTAATATATTAATTGACTGATTACTTTCAAGTTAATGTTGAGACATCATTTTGATGCATTCTTTTTCTTTTTTTTCTAAATGTATTTATTTCTTGAAAATAGTATCAACGAGAGAGATGGAGAACAGTCTAATCTTTGGAAAGCAAGACCCTTACTATTATACTTGAATGAAAGCTGTGGTTAAGGGGGGATTTGTTTTCTATCAGCAGAAAAGAAATCACATTAATGACAGCTGCCAGCGGCTCTTCAGCGGCCGTAGTGGACACTTCAGATTGTGATTCCCCCCAAGAAATCACAGAAGCCTGTAACAGCTCTCTTCTGTGTCAGCAGGGCAGATTGGGTGACTGTTCCTGGACAGTCAGACAACCTGACACAGCTGAAAAATGGAAGAAAAAAAGTAGCAAGAGAGCATACAAGGCACTCCTCTGAAAGGTCAAAGCAAAGACAACTTTCCTTTCAGACAGAAACAAAAGCCCATGTAAATTTCAACATGCCTGCTTAAACCAAAGTCCCCAAACATGGTCACCATGTTATAATGGTGATATTAAAAACTTTTATAATTTCCTTTTATTCCCATTTCAGATTTAGTCTGTGAAAATATGACCAGTAATAGCCATGCCCTCACTTAGGCAATTTATTTAATCCTTATGTACCGCTATGAGATGATGAGGAAAGTGAACACATATTTAACTCTTTTTGGACTTCATACATAGGTTTCTTATATTTCACAGTACAAATAATTAATTTTTAAAACTGTACTGAAGAATATTTTGTACAACCGCTTGAACGTCTAGTGAAATGTCTACAAGAGCAAATGCATCTTTAGGTCTCTCTATATTGCTGTGAATGAGGCAGAAAACAGGTTGAGTTTAGTCAAGGGAACTTATTAGCAGAGTGGGTGGTGGGTGAATTTCCTGGGAAATAGGAAGAGAGCCTCTTCTTCTGCAGAGTCGGCTGTAATGCCATGAGCATACTCTTCTGGTAAAGAAACCCTTCAAATGACCAGCTCCTAATTAAACACGCCAGAAATGCACTATATGGAATACTATACACAATCTGCATGAATAACCAATATGTCTATACTCAGTGTTCAATCTTATTATAATCATATCTTACATTACATTACATTCAACTGTAGATGATGTATGCTGATGACAATGTGTAAAATATCTGTTAATTTGCTGTCTCCTTCTTTATTTCAAAAAAAGACATGTAAAAGCAGGGGATATAAAGCCAGGCATTATGTATGGGCGGGTGGTGGGGGGGATATTTTGACAACTATTCTTTCGAAAAAAATCTATAGTAAAATTTTCTGTGGCAATACTGTATTGATACACAGACGCCAAGTATCAATTATTACTATATGTGTTGGTCAGTTTGTCTGCAATTTTGTCGTTTGTTTGCCGTTTTGCAGCATTAAAATTGAAATGAGAGAGAAATGTTATTCTGTGCTTTTTAAATTAAACTGAGACAAAGCTTTCTTTTAGGGACATAATTTGAAATCGGAAAAAGGTAATAAATTGCAGTATGTCGCAGAAAACTGCAATATGTTTAAAAGCGCAATGATATTGTTAATATATAATTAAATAAATATATATGTAAAGTATATGAGCTAATTGCAGAGTTAGCTGGTAAATTAATAACAGGAAACTGCAGAACAGAAATGCTAAAAATTATATTTGAGCTACTTTAGAAATTGTGTCTCCATTACAGTTCGTCCACCAGAGAGCAGTGACAAGTTTATTTTTCAAATGTAAAATGTCACATACAAATTTAGGGAATCCTTATCTAAAATGTTTATTCATAAATAACATTTATCATTATCAAATTTGTTAAACTCTCTAATATCGACAAAATGGGCTTTCTGTTGGGCTTTCTGTTGCCTCTAACGTCTTTTTCAGAACATCAGAGAGCAGCGCAGACATTTAAATATCACCGTAATGAGGCAATAAAAATCCATGTTGCTATTCCGTCCGGTAGATACCGGGCACTGGTGCCATATTAGCTCCGGATTTTAACATGCACCATTAACGTGAACAGAAAATTGCATTGCCTGTATGTTTTTATGGAAAACGTGCATGTGGAAAGCGGTTGCACAACAGCTGGAGTATTGTGTTGTGTTTTTATATTTAAAAAAAACACAAATATTGAACAGGTGGTTGCCAACGGTGGCAACCAGAGGCCACGGAATGATTCAATTTGTCAATCTGGTTGCCAAGGGCGACCGGGCAACCAATCCTGTTGAGCCCGAGTGGCAGAAATAATGCAGCTTCGCCAGACAATAGGTGGTCTACTTTCAAATGTCTTGCATGAGGGTCCAAAATAGTTTGAAAGCTCACAACAGGTTTGTAAAAAGGGATAACTTTGTTATACTATTCCCTAACCAGCTTTATTGACAATAAAAAATTCCAAAGCATTCTGTTTTAATATTTAATTTAAAAAGTATTTAACTTACAGCTGCTGCTGCAACACATGCACTACTACATTCTCAAGATATGTGGCAGAAAAGCCGCATGAACCATAAAATAGATTGCTGGGCCTATGAAAAACCACCATGTGGGTACAATAATAACTAATTGTTCACAGACACATGGGCTGCAGCAGTAATCTTCAGATCTCCTCAGTGAGGAAATATAGATATTTGTAAAAGCACTAAGGTGATTAGGCAGGGTTTTCTACCTCCTGCGGTACATGGCCTGAGTCATGCTGGGAACACCAGGAGCTCTGTGGAAGTCTGCTGAGGAAGTAGAGGATTAGGACTAGCTGCTGCATTATTCTGATATGACCCAAACAAAGCTATCAGCATGGGACCAGTGTAGGGGGTGCAGTCTGTGTCTGTCATTTATTCTCCCTCTTTATATATGAAGATGAATAAATGGACAGATTTTACAAGAAAAACTCAGTTATGTTGCAATACCTATAGAACCGGAATACAATTATATTGCTATGTAAAAAGTAAACACATTAAGTATTTTATATGCTCTAATTAATACAGCATTATTAATACAACAAATGGTGACAACACCTTTCTTACAGGGCACATTGAGTGAATGCATTATTTAAAAAAAAATGCATGGCAGCCTTCTGAACAGGCTTTTCGCCAACCTATTAGTTCTCACTGCTGATGTACACGTACAACTATTAACCCTCTCAGTGATTCTCCTGAGTTAATTTCTAATGAAAAATAAATTGAGTTGCTCCCTACACTTTCATAACATTTCCTCCTCAGAATAAATGGGCTCCTTTATGAGAAAAGACACACTGTTGTTAATGATTTTATAAGCAGGGAGCCCACCTGACATCCTGTTTTCTATTACTGTTCTTTATTCAATTTGAGGGGCGCACTGCAGGTGACCTAACCTATGAAAGGGCACTCTAAATTAAATTATTAGAGCTCCTTGAAATTTTTTAAACTCAGAATCGGCCTCACAGAGGGATCTTATACCAGAAACTAATGGCTTCACCTTTAGCTTTGCATAAATCAATCACACCAAAGGTTAGAACACATCATGCCAGAATTTATCAATGCAGTTTTTAACAACATAACATGTAGTAATTTAGTAAGTATAAAAGACAGGTGTATGAGGTCATATGTATCCTTTCAAGTATGATCACTGATACTGTCTTGAAGAGAATGAGTACAGTAAAATCCAACAATAAGAATGTCATATTAATCTAAATATAACACAATGTTTCTTATGGGATATGGACTTTGAGGGTCAATATATGTACACCTGCTTAAAATTAAATAATTATAAAACGTAAAAACAATAAAACAACATCTTCAATAGAGCCAAAATGATTAGTGAATTGAAAATGTATGGGCAAAAATGTAGGTAGTTGATTTATTGTTTAAGTCCTAAAAATTATAAAACTGCTAAACATTCTTAGGTTCCAGCTGCTCGGACAAAACAAACAATTTTAAAGATAATACCATGGGCTTTCTGAACTTTTGATGGTATTTTTTCAGTGGTATATAACCTATTTTAGACCCAAAACATTAATCCATCAATCAAGAAAATAATCTAATTAATTAACAATGAAAGTAAGTGCTGCAAAGAAAAGAGAATGTAAAAGCAGATTTTTTAGATCGTTTAGATCTACTGGGTGGAAGGTGGAAATGCATTTGCCATAATTGATTTTGATATACTGATCCGTTTCCATGACTATTCAGCAATTATCTCGATCTGAATGCAGTTGAAAAACTTAATGTGAAAGCAATATGGATCATCGTATTTTGTGCAGTTGTGAGATTTGACACGACAGCCTAAAGCTTTGTCACCTCGATAGGGTCTTCTTTATCCTTGAAAGAGCACATGCTCTTTCCAGTGTCATTTTGTTCCAGTCAGTAACCTAACAAGAGGTTGGCGGCAGAAAAAAGGCCCAATCAGTAACACTTGTTGCATATAAGAACATTGAAATCTTAAGACTTCTGTTTGAGAAAATGAAAAACATTGTCTTGTAAAGAAGTTGGAATATGGATAGGATTGTTCAACTGTGTTCAATCTGAGTCAGGACAAATTCCTTTATGAAGCAGTCGAGCATGAAGGAAATTCATTTGTAAATTGCACCCAATCTTTGGAGAAATTGCTTCCTTTCAAATTCACGTCCAGATGCAGAATTGACACAAAACAAAGACTATTACATATATTTAACTGCACAGCAATTCATCTGAGTTAAGTATATTTTTATGTTTCCACTCAACTACTTTTAACTTGAGTAGTATCCTTTGCCAGTTATTTTACAAGCTGTCATATTGAATGTGACAGTTTTGGTAAAACTTTCATTGGTATGATAAATAAATCTTTGTATTCTAATCTGAGTCTTCACAGGACGCACCACCGACTCTTTATTTCCAGTTTTGAGATCCTCCTGCCTAGGTTACCCCTTGAGTCCTGTTCAATTTGTCATTTCTATGGAGCCACTGGCTCAAGACATTTGCCAATCGATTATGGTGTCAGCAATATGCATTTGTAACACATAGCATCATCTCTTATTATTTGCGGACAATGTTTTCGTTTTTTAGAGAACCCCTCTCGGTCTCTCCCTCACCTTTTGTCTTTATGTGAGAAGAATGGAAGCTTATCAGGCTTCAATACGTCAAGCAGTTTAAATATTTGGGCATTGAGGTCTTCCCCTGCTTAAACCAGATTATTAAACATAACTATTCTGTTGCTCTGACCAACGTCTTGAAAGATATGCAAAAATGGATAAGTCTCCCCATCAATTCAAGCCCGTATCTCAATGGTGGCTACTGCTGGCTACTTGTGTAAATTACAATTAGATGTGTCTAAATTTATCTGGAAAGGCAAGTGGCCGCGACTTAACATGTCCACTCTACAGAGGAGGTCTTAAGACCCCTCCTCACCTAGTTTAATCCAGATACATCTGTTTGCTGGTGTACCTTAAAAATTGCTATGACAAAGCCTTGGTCACTCAATGACATTCTTTTTGCCAATGTTTCTGACAGTATCAGCTACACTTTGGCCCCATTATCTCTCACCAGCAGATTCACTACACTTTCATTCATAGGACCTACACTCACCCCTGTGAAAATGTACCAATTAGAAATAATTAACAGCCCTTTATGCACATTCTGCTTAGTTAAAGCTCAAGGCACATATCGTCACATGTTCTGGAAGTGCTCTCCAGTTCTGGAACAATATTGTATCCAAAATGTCTGGCTTTATTAATCATTCTGAATGACCTGTCAGCCTTTCAGCTTTCTAAAGCTCAAAAACATGTTGTGTTTGCTAGACTTACATCAGCTAAGAGAATAATTGCAACCCGTTGGACGCCAACTCATGACTTGTCCATTCGTACATGGATCCTTTCTTTTTTCTCGCATAGGTGGAGCCCCTGGGAGGACTTTGGACACATGGCACGGCATCGCTGAGTCTTTAAAGTCCATGTTGTGAGTTTGTGCTGCAGCCTTTTCTTTTGTTGCGTATGTGACTGGTTCCTTGTCTTGTGTCTGTTTCTGCATGTTGTTTTGTCTCCCTCCCTCCCGTTTGTCCTCTCTGTGTTTTTGTGGGACTGGGATGCGTTCCTATGTCCCAGTGTGTTGTCTGTAACTGTTCGTAAATGTTATGATTTCTGAATATAAAAAATGTAAACAATATTTCACAATAAAAAAGGAATGTGCCAGGACAATATTTATTACAAAGTAAAAGTAAGTTAAATTGTAAAATGCCCTTTTTTCAGTTGAATGAATTTATTTATTTAGCAATTCTAAATGGAGACAAGGGGAAAATATAACCCCACAATAATTTGTATGTAAATGATCTGTCCCTATCCAATAACTTTCAACAAACAGAAGGACAGAAAGATATGGGTATACCGAGGGTACTATGATCCCCCAGAGTCATATAGAAGAAAGAAATATTGATGTGGAATTACATGTATAGAGATCTATTTGGAATATAATATCTATTTGAAAGCAAAGACAATGATGTATTTTTTGTGCATTATGAGGAATTGTACTGTGTCTGATTGAAACAGCTCTGCCTGGCCAATTGTCATTCTATTATTTTCACTAATTTTCCGACGCCAAATATTAATCTCCACTTGCATTTAGTAGAGGAAGGACACCAAATAGATACCAAATTACAACACTAAATATAATTCACACACTTTTTTTCTTCATAACTAAGAGAAATAAAGCACCTATTCATTATGAACTTTGTGTTGGTCAGTTGTAGAGTTCACCACTGGAAACTATAATTGGGTATTTTCTGAACTAAACCCGGGTAACCAGTTGTTTTAGTTCAGCCAAAATAAAATGTTTCCTGGTTGCTGATGTAGTTGATCCATACATGACTGGAAGCGCTATCTTATACAACTTTGGTAACTCAATACATTGCACGGCGGAATTGAGAGTTATTTATGCATTTTTGCCACAAGATCGAAACCAGCTATTATAACCATGGCTATTTGACCAAGAAAGAGAGTGATGGAGTGCTGCACCTCAACAGTCACCGGACCTGAACCCAATCAAGATGGTTTGGGGAGACCTGGACTGCAGAGTGAAGGCAAAAGGGCCAACAAATGCTAGGCATCTCTGGGAACTCCTTTAAGACTGTTGGGACTGTTGCTGTTCATTCATAGTTTTGATGCCTTCAATGAGAATCTAAAATTGAAATAGTCATGAAAATAAAGGAAACGCATTGAATAAGAAGGTGTGTGCAAACTTTTGACCTTTATTGTGAGTGGCCTGAAAATTATACTTCTAAGTAGTTTTTTGCGTCAATCCATTTTAAGAGCATTACAGGGCTGGCGTGTGTGTGTGTTGGGAGTGGGTGGTAGAGCGAATGAGAGAGTGACGGCAATTAGCTTCAGAGCGAGTAACGACTCCGAGTCATAGTCAGAGAAACAAAGTGCCCCCCCCGTGCTTTCTGACCAAGGTTGGATATCAAACATAAAAAACATGAAATCAAGGACAGGGTTAACTTTTCCTGCTACAGATTTCCCACAGTGGTCAGAAAGCACAGAAGAGACACTTTGTTTCTTTCACCATGCCACTAGAACTCTGCCTTCATTCACTCTACCACACACACAGACCAACACACTAAACTTCCGGCCACAGCGAAAGCTCTGCGTGGAGCCTCCGAGGGACTATAAATCACGCTTAAAGTGTATATATATTGGTTTAGGCGCACACTATTGTTAAGGTCTTCAAAGAAAGTTGTGAAGCAGGGATCGAAAAGTGGCTGATGGTCATCCACTGTGATAAATAGACATATGTATGATGATCCCCTGGGGTGCTTGCTCCGGATCGGGATGAATTTTTCTGTCCAAAACTGTCCAGCGTCCGATTTTGTCAGATTTTGCCATGAGAAAACCCGGCCCGAGCCCGACAGGCAATACGAAATTTATGTCAGAGCCTGACACAGTTAAAATCTCAGTTTTCTGTCATATTAATGACATACTTTTCTAGGTTTTTTGTGTGGAAAGCCCGCATCTGACTAATCCAAGTTAAAGGCATGTAATTTTATACGTTTCTCTCATCTATTCTGTTGCTGGAATATGACATGAGTAATTCTTTTGAACAATAACATAAGTATGGCATAATGTTCTTTACCACAAGTTATTCACCATAAGGCCACTTTGAATGAGTAACTTTAATGTTAAAAGGTTTGCATAACGTTAAGCAGTCTGTCTATTTTCTCTAATAGTTGAGTTCAGAGGATTTTTAGGGGATCACAGAATGGTTTATGTCAAAGTTTAATCAGGATGCTGTTTTGAATCCATTGAAATTTATTTTAAATGCTGTAAATTTAATAAAACAGCCTATGAAAGCAATTATCTATTTTACCTGTGAAGAACATTGTAATGGTTCCCTACAATGAAAACACATACAGTACACACTTTTTTCACATTTGTGGGCAGTTGGGTTGAAAGTTAAAAATCTGATAAAAAAAAAAAAAAATGAAAATGTGTCAAATTTGACTTAAGGAAAACACAAGGATTATGAGTTTTTTTTAAACTTACCACCTTCTAGCATGAGTTATTCGCTTGGGAACCGGTCCATTACTGATGTTAAAAAAGCCCACTGATGCGTCCATCTTGTTATTTATTCTGGCAAAGCACATGATATATCACAAAACTATCAAACTGAGGATAAATGGATGACAAACACACTGTGGACATTCAGTACAAACTGAATAGCCTAGCCACAATGAAGGTTAAAAAAAAAAACATGTCACATCTCTCTCTCTTAAAAATATAAGGTTCAATATGCTAAGGCCCACACCTGTGGCACAAAAACATTAATCCATCTTCTAAAAGCATGGAGACATGGGAACTAGCTAATTTTACTCACGGCAAGTAGCTGTCCTTAATTTGCATCTATGTGGCTCCTGAGCTAACCGCTAACGCGCTGGCGAGCTGAGAACATGCTAAAATGCTTCGTTCTAGTTTAACAGTCACGATAGCTTTCTCCAGTTTATATGTACAGGGCCTTTACTCCCCGTGGCAATATGCTCTCAAGACTGTAACATAGCATAATTTCCTTCAATAAAGAGCTAACGTTAGCTAATAAAAAGCTCGCTATTTTAGGCGCTAACGGAACAATGATATAATAGCTATGTAATCTAGCTAGCTAGCGTTAGATAGCTAGCTAGCTATATATGTAGCGTTAACAGTATACATAATGCAATCTTACCTTCGACTCCTGTGTCATTATTGGCGGCAAAATAGTACATTTGTGTAGCAGTTTCTGTTTAAAAAAGAGTGAAGGGCTAAATTAAAGTGGACGCAAAGTTACACACAGGTAATTGAAGATAGTTTCCCATTTTGTGTATATATCTCAAAGTTCATGACGCTGTCAATACGTCTTGCTATTTGTCAACGAAGCAAATTTAGAAAAAAAAAAAAACGAAGCAAATTTAGTGTCAAAGTTCACCAAAGGAACTTAATGTATAAACTGAAGTCATTTTAATTACTCACATTTTATGAATAATATGTGACAAAACAAGGACTTTTTTTGTGTGTTATTTTTATTAACGAATGTCTCTTGTCTTAAGTGAAAACCTTTACTGGGCGACAGTTAGCTATGTTAGTTTTGTAGTGAATCACATAAGAAAAAAGCGTTGCTAAACACATTTAGTATTCATATTCAGTTTGGTCAACTATTTTTAGCAGTGTGTCACTTATATGATTTAATACAGTAGGTTGATTGTCTATTGTCCTATTACATATAATCATATGTAGCCTATGTTATCATATTTAGCCTATGTTAGAGAGAGTCTTTGGTCTCCAGAAGTACAATTCAAAACACATAAGCTGTCAAAAATGCCTCAGAGGTTTCTTTTTTACTGCTCAGCCAAATAGCTTGTAAAAGACTCCTGAAATTGTGATGATTTGATGATATTATAAGAGGATATTCTTGATCCTCTTATCTTTCCCTGACCAAACGGCATACAAAAATTACAAAATCTAATTTTCAACCAAAATTTAAGTCACTGCCTTTCACTCTTGCAATGCCCGTCAGGTGTTATTTCAGTTTTAGGATGGATATTTCCTCTGAATGAAGTGCAGACTGTTTTGTTAAAGCAGAGCTATACTTAAGTGTAATGTAAATGTTGTGTGTTCTCCACTCACACAGCAGCTGGCATCTCTGAACCCAAGCAGAGCGCACTTTGTCTCTTCAACCTTGTGTACTGAAATATTCAAGAGCTCCAAGTTTATGAGACAGTTGCTGCCATCTGTGCCCCTAGCGTTCAATCCTCCCATCATGGCTGAACATAAGGCCAACATCAGAAACAGATATGTGTGAGACGTGTCAAGATACATTCTCCACTGTACTCTGCATTGCAAATCTCAATATCGCCTGAATAGCATAAATAAACAACACTTGTTTGCTCTCTCTCTCTCTCTCTCTCTCTCTCTCTCCCACACACACACACCACACACAAACACACACCACACACACACAGCTACCGCAGTCAAAATTTCCATATCCATGTGAGAGGAAAGGAAAAGAGGAAACATTTACACAAGACTGCCTCCACACAGTTGAAGAGATCTTTTCTCTTAGGTGTTTTTTTACAATGTCATTGTGGAGCAAGCAAGCTCCTGTGAGCTTTTTGAATTTCTCACTAAATGAGAGGCTTCCTAAGACAAAAAAAAGCGGAGGAGGAAGGGTGCAATCAGTCCAGGTTTGTTCTAGACAACACCACTTCCTTCCTTAGCATTAGGAGAGTGTCAGAGAGAGACATTCAGATGTGGTTTTCACCAAGCACTTTCTCAGGACAGTAATGCTGCGCAATTCTAATGGTGTCATTCAAAGCAGCTGCCTTTCTCAGCAATAAACTGAACGCCTTGCCTAAGCAATTCAAACTGCCTCGGTAGATTGAACTACATTCAACAAAGAACTTATCTTCCAAATGAAACTATTCATCATTGAATGTGTTTGTATGCCAAAAAGAAGAAGGTGATTTGTTAAGACCTTAGTTACACCTGAATGGCTACTTCTCCTTTTTGAGCATTGTCCTCGGTTCACACTTGAATTCACCTGTTTCCTAACTGCCAGTTAAATTCTACTTAAAAAACTAAGTACTAACATTCATGGGCGTGGTGGATTAGCAAAATTATAAATATCTGCATTTGAACTGGATAGCTTTCAGGCTTCAAAGAAAACTGACATGTGCCATTAGGTGACTTAACACAAGTTTGTTTTGCGTGGGTCAGTAACCCACCAGCACAAACTAAATAACACCCGGCCCTGCTCGTTTCCCGCACAAGAGAATGGGGTCATTAGTCCATGACAGATGCCAAAAAAACAAAAGTAAAATGTGTTGTTTTATTGCTTATCTTTAAAGGCATACTTCACTGCAGAACAAAGGGACGTAAAATGCTGCTTATAATAACAATTTGTTTTGACAAAACCACTGTTACCTCAGCCCCGCTGACAGAAATCCTCTGTCTTTTCTAGGCATTGTACATAAAAATGTGAACAAACAGGAATGTTTCAACAACTTCATAAATGGCACAAATTATCTTCAATAATTCAGAAAAAAAAGTTAACTCTTTTTGTGTGTGTCATAGATCCTGTATATGACCCAATAAGGCAAGCAGTGAGTGACCCTATATACATAAAACACTATGCTAAAGAATCTGCATTACATTACACAGTATATTAACTAATATTTGGCCTCTATCTAAAGAACACTGAGATGGTCACTGGAAGACACACAACACTGGAATGTGTGTGTGAATATATGTAAAGTCCTCTGCGGAAGGGAGGGGGTCGTCCTTTCGTGATGTTAGTCAGTGTTGTTTTGGCCTGTGTTTACACAGCCTACTGTACGTGTTCAAGTGAGAACAATAGCATGGAGGCTTACAAAATGGTGACATAGGTCACTCTGTCAACAACGCTAAAAAAATATATACTGAATGCTGCTGAAACGGCTTACATGTTAGATGTAGTTTGGAATCAAATGAGAAAGTGTATTGGGTGCTTTGTGTTGGATTGGTTTGGTGAAGGGACCATGCTGCATGTTTTTCAAAGCAGATTAAAGATCAAGACAGGAAGGGCCAGGTTTAGGGAAACAGGAAAACTGATGCAAGGAAATGGACTGCGTCACCAGCCAGCCCACCTCACTCTGCGCTAAAAGTAGAATCAAGACCAAGCGCAAGTATGGAGTCTTTGCTTAAGTCACCAATGAAACTTGTACTTTTGACAGGTATGTGAGTTTATCTATCCTTTAGCATGCCGTGTGTCGAGACAGTAGTACATGTGGCTTTGTAGCTATCATGGGTTTGGGCTATGTAATGGAGCAGCCATTGAGCTCGATATAAGATTTGCACATCAGTTTTAAATTATAAGTGATTTGGGGATTTTTTCCATTTAAAACAGATTATTTGTGTTGCTGTGTTCTAAATTTGTGTGTATATATATGTTTCAATGGATCAGTTCAGTGTATCAGTGGATCATAGTGTTAGTACCAGGTTAACCGGAGAGCCAGAGATTTAATAATAAAAATAAAATTGATTTATACTGTAAAAGAAGCAACAGTTGCATCTCAAAATGATTTGGACTATTACTTTCATGGTATAAGTTAAACTTACCCACTCTTGTGTCTAAGCAGCATGGCTCTCCAGTCTGATGGACCCATGCAGCCTCTCTGACATTTGTAATTCCTGTCACCAATTTGCAACATGCAAGGCGCTGAACGGATCAAAGAATGCCTGCTTCTGCAACCACGGATATACTGGAGATGGAACAACATTCTGCATTGGTGAATCTGAACACACAGAACCACCCATATGTTACTTAGTATTTACAATGATGCAAGAGTACAACATTGTGTGTAGCTGTCATGGAAGCCATGACTATTTTAGGAAGCCTTTGCCTACATTTGTACACATGTGGCCTCATTTAACATTTTTAGAGCATGGTGGTTGACTGTGCAGTTCAAAATTAACTAGGATGGAAGCAATTAAAATATGTTAGGCACTAGATGTGTTAAAGCTTCTTACGATGTCATGACAGAAACCCATTTAATTTTCAGACAAACCCATTAAAAACACTATCAGCATGCTCTGTACAATATTGGTCTTCTGCAACTATCTGTTATTATCTCAAAAGATTTGAGATGGTTAGCCCCCAAAAATCACACATTATTTTCAAGAATAGTAAAGCCAGCATGTTGCATTTCCTAGCCTTCAGACTTGGAAGGGAATTGACCAACTTTGTGACTTTTACATGCAAGAAAACATTTGCTTTTTTAATTTAATTCTGGTGGCGGGGTGCAAGTTTGGCCTGTGCCGCCTTAATAGTAAGCCTGTATTGATTGAGTATTCTTGTTTTTATTGTTCTATATGTATTGTTAGTCCTTTGTAGAACCAAACCTATGAAGGGTTGGTGGTATTTACAGCAACACTTGTGCCTAATATATTTTGGTACCCCTATAATCGCATGTGGCCCCACCCTAGCCCTTCTGAACGAAATGGTCTAGACCTGCCACTGTAAAAGACAAACGCACCATGTGGGCAAGTTTAAGTAAGATCTGTGTTAATAATTCTAACAACTTCATGTGTTCTTGTCCACCATACCCTCCAGCTGTCGTGGTTTGGAACTGGTGGGTAAAACATTTTTGTATCCCAACCAGTTAGTTGGCTAGCTCACTTCATTCAGAGTTAATTACAGAGAAAACACTGCAATGTGACAATATATCTCCTCGATGCAGCTTTTTTCTAGTTTTTTTTTATGGCGAGCACTGCCTCTCAGTCCGCATTGTTACTCCTGTTATGTTCTCTGGGCTGTTTAGAATTCCTGGAACCCATTTTGTTTCCTGACCAAACCTGATCACAATCACAGAACAGCTTACATATTTCAAAGGCCCAAATCATGTAAGTGTGCCAACACGGTGGCAAATGATTTTCAAACAAAAAAGGCAGAATGAATTTGAAGGTTAATGGAGTCCGTATGTAGCAGGAAATACAAAAAAATGAATTCTGTTTGGTTTGTGTGAGGTATGGTTCAATGCAAACATCCATGAACTATAGTGATTATTAGTAAACTGTCACTCTTTGTGCCATGAATTAGTTCATAACTTTACTTTACTATAACTTTGTTTATGTGAAGACTGAACTGCTGTCAAAAGATGGAAAAGAATGCAACATTGTTGAAAGGATCCATTCACTGTTTAATCATTTTTAATTAAATTACTTTAAATTACTTTTAATTACTGTGCAATTAAAGATTATACAAAGACATCAAAGTGAATCATAAAACATGTAGGGTGCAATGTGTGTGTTACAATGGCAGCTCAAGGGTCCCGTGTGTTATGGAGATATTTCCCCTTTGAATTTAGTCACCTCTCTCATCAGAGCAGAGGATTTCCCTTCCCGGACAGCTTCTGTGCAAAAGGTACAGAGGAGAGGAAGAGCAAAGCATCCATCATAGACAAGTGAAAACAACAGAGGAAAGTCTCACCAGGTCATTTCCAATAAACTGAGAAACCAGGGACGGAAGGGGTGGTAGAGAATAAAGCTGGAACAGCACTTCCTATAATGCGTGGGCCACAGTAGCATCCGCAGCAAATAGCTCTGTATCTGGTCCTTTAGGAGGCAACAAAGGCAACATAGATCATTATATTTTAATTTTAACTTCTCAAAATCAAACTAAGGCAAGTGACTGCCCAGCAATGACCCATGGGAAGAATACAAATGGCATAGAAGTTAGAGCCAGCCAATGCTTTAATACAGACTAAGGTAGTGGAGCATAAGACAAGACCAAAACTGAGCTTCACCAAGTTAAAATCAACACCAGGACCCAGGGTCAGGATAAAATTGAAGTGTTCATAATTTGTAATGTAATTGTGGAAGACAGATCAAGTAAATATTTGTGTAAAAATTTAAAGCAAAAAAAGAAAACACAAAATTGATAATCTGGAAATATACTGCTTTAGTGATGAAATGATACATATACATGGATTAATATAGGAAATGAACATTTTTACTCAAGAAATAATCCTACCAACTCTTCTCTTGTATATTGATGGCTAAATGTATCCTAGTACTCACTCTGGATTCTGTTTTTGTCTTGTTAAGAAATGTTGCCACCATATCCCAAGCATGTCATGCTAATTTATTTTGTGGTGTTATCCTTTTTACTCAAGCAGAGATAACGTACTCCATGTTAAACATAAAAGATTAACATCAGTTTTTGCCGGGGCTGTATGATATTACAGCCGTTTTGCACATTGTTCAACAGTCAAAGAAGAAGTGCATTGTTAAAGAGGCAGAGCAGAGACTTCTATTTTCATTACCAGCTGCAAACCAAAATGCTATTCAGCGACAAGGCTTGCAGCTATTCGACTTAGGAAAGATTCACTTTAGCTAAACTTGAACTGATGCTTTGTCATTACTCAACTACAATGAACTTCAAATATCTCCAACAGAAACCCACTGAACCGCTGATTGCTAGCACATCCAGGCATTTCTCTGGAGTATATTGTAAGGCCTGATGGAAATTGAAGCAGAAGAAGGAATGATAAAATGGTAGACGGAACAAAAGTAAAAAGGAAACTATTACAGTACAATAAATCAAAGAGCAGCCAAAATCAATGTTAAAACACTTGAATGTTGTGTCTAAGGATTTAAAAATATATCCTTTGTCCATAAGGTTATAAACAAGCTTCCTCAATTAGTCAATTTTTGTAGATCTAAATACTTTTTCAAGAATTTGTATTTGTAATAAAAATGAGGAGTACAACTACAGTAAGTAGTTTTTTACACTGTCTGGGCAAATCACAACAACGGAAAACACCCAGTTCCCTCTGCAGAGATGTGTTGCCTTTTTTCAATCCCATTTGAGTTTTATGTAATTGTATTTCCTCTAGTAACTAACCAAGTTTATTTTTCTATCCCGCTCTTTTCACCACAGATGACAATGAGTGCCAGAATGTGACTAATATCTGCGGGGACAGAGGGAGCTGCACCAACACAGCGGGCAGCTACTACTGTACATGTCTCTCTGGATACACATCGACAGGACTGGCCAAGTTCCAGCCTAATGATGGCACTGAATGCATCGGTAATGCCTGATTCACTCACTCAGCTCTAGAAATGCACAGAAGTTTGTTTTTGTCACGTACTGGCAGAGGACCTCACATTCAAGTAGGCAAGATATCATGTAAATGTGTAAAAGCACCTACCACACAGCTGTGAGTGCGTCAAGACAATGTGTGTGTGTGTGTGTTTGTGTGTGTGTGTGTGTGTGTGTGTGTGTGTGTGTGTGTGTGTGTGTGTTCTCGTTCAATGTACTAAGGAGGATAAAAGTGTTGGAGGAGATTTTTGCCCTTTGGCCTTCCACTTTCTTTCCATCTGCTATTTTGAGTAACCACCGGAGATTTTTTGCTCCATTTGCAATAGAAGAACAACACCATTATCCCATCTTGTAGCATAAGTCTTCCTTAGTTTGAAACACTACAAGAAGCATGTAGCTGATTTTAAAAGTCAGAATTCATAACTATTCAAATGCATGCACAAATTGCCTTTTCTCTTCCAAAATCAATTATACAGTGTAATGTGATGAGCATGACTAATTACGCCACATTCTTTATTTGTATTAAGATAAATTATTAACTTCCCTTCCAGCTTCAATTTCACTCATTTTGTGGAAGAAACAGTGTAGACATAAATACCAACAAGACCTTCAAACAAACAATAGGTTGTTTGTTCCTACGCTCTAATACTACTCTCATAAGTCTCATAAATTAGCGCCCCTGGTGGTGACAGGAAATACGACCCACAGGAGCGTACTTCGTCCTCACACCAAAACGCTATGGTTGCAATTTTAAACCCGTTGTTAAGGCATTATATTAAGGTTTATATCCTAAACGTATCCTTAACGCTCTGGTGCTGCATGACTATTTGTAACTGCTCCTCAGATCTCTGCATTGTTAATGGAGACAGCTAACTAGACTATCTGTTCAATCAGAGTTTTCTCTCGCACAACTACTTTGCAGCGGCCCTGTGCAGAGTTTAGCACCGCCAATGACGATTCTGATTGGTTTAAAGAAATGCCATTAAACCAGAGCACATTTTCCTCCCATCCCCGAATGCTATGTCGAGTAGCCAGTCTTGCAAAGCGGGACTAAACCTGACAAAACAATTGGTGAGGTAAACCTAACCAAACTATTGGTTAGGTTTAGAGGAGATCATGATTTGGTTTCAAATTTTTACATTTGTTACTTCATTTCTGTACACACTTGACCTTAAAATGACTCGCCGTTTACTCTTATTTTCAATAATGACACAAACACCGGTCTCCTGGGTGAAGGTTGTTTTGACAAATTTACCATCCTTCCCCCCTAACCTTGACAAACTTTCACAGTATTAATACCACCTCACCAAGCATAAATTTTTGCATTGCTCACGTCATAATTACTACGGCCTTTAGAGGATGTTACCTCACAATGTATGCAAATATCTGCAGTAATAGTTGCCTGAACACACAACCTATGGGGTAATTTCTTTGTGGGAGCACAGTCTCATTAAATTGTATGTCTGTTAACATCTGTATTAGTTGTTTGCATAATGTTATGTTGAAAGTGTGACTTTAATCATATTGTTTTCATCTTTAATTGGAGCAGACCTCTTTATTTGCACCTTTCAGACATTGATGAATGCAAGTCAGCACAGGTGTGTGGCCAAAACTCACACTGCCATAATACGAATGGATCTTTCTATTGCACCTGTCAGCGTGATTACATCCCAACTTCAGGCACTCAGCACTTTCATCTAGAGAGAGGTGGAGGATGTAAAGGTCGGTATGAGGAAGAGCTCACTCTCTCTCGCATTTGTACTTTCATCCAGTGACATACATCTTTCTTCATCTCTACTTTCTCTTCCACACATGACACTGCACAGAACTGATTTTAAACAATTTTGGAGAATCTATAATGCAATACATGAAGTTAAAGGTGCAATCTGAAGTTAGCTGATGTTTTCAGCTATGCTGATCACAAAGAGAGCCATGTGATGTTATGTCTGTGCACGTTTTATGCAATTCAGACTTTACTGTCTTTATAGTGTTGAAATGATGGAAAGCAATCAAGGAAATACTTTAGGTAATTGTTGTTTTTCAGAGCATCCCCAAAAATACTGCCATGACAACATCGGCTGCATCACACAGATTGTCAACAGAACACTTGAATATGTAAGTACACCTCCTCAGGGTTTTAGACAAATAAGGGAAGCATAGATAGAATGACACTGCCCTCTGTTGAAAAGAAATGAAATGGACATGAAATGAAAAAGGCTGAGACTATATTGTACAGTTCCAATGACACACACTGTAGCAGCCACTATTAAACAGTTGACACTTGTAGCACCAGCTGTTTCAAACCTGCAGTTCTGGAAGACAAGTAAGAGCAGCAGTGTTTGCCATTACACACAGTGAACATAGACTTGCTATTCTTAAACTGCCTGTTAAGCTCACTTCACAGATATTTTGAAAGGGAAACAATTAAAAAAAAATGAAAAACTGCAGGTGTTAACATGCCATTTTCTTTTACTTTCATCATATGTTAGAGGTGATATTGACTTATGTCTAAACTGCTCCTAAACCCTAAAGTTTGTGAGTGAGCTTCGTACCAGTTAAATCTGAAAAGAAATTTTAAAAAAAATAAAATCTGCGGAGGTAGCCCATCCGTGGTAGCCCTGAAGGACTGGATGTAATGTGTTGCAGGAATGTGACATCATTAAATACTCTTACTCAAATACCCCATCCTAGATGAGCAACCTCACGGAGCCCCAGAGTCTACTGAAGGAAATTGTTGAGCAGACGTCTGGCGAACTCACTTCAGTGGAAGTGATCGCATACGTTGAGGCCTTGACTCTATCTGCATCAAAACTGGCTGCCCAAGAAAAGGAATACACTGTCAAACCATCCATCATCAACTCAACTCTGACAGTAATCTTTGTTTACCATTCTTGTTTCTCCATCAACATGTTGAGTTCTGCCTGAACTGCAGTTTTGCTTCGAACTGGTTAAGGGGGGGGACTATAATTAAAAACAATTTAGAGACTTTTGTATTAGAGGTACCGATGATGTTATTTTGTGGCATTAAATAATAGCTTTAGTTGTTTTTTGATGAAAATCACTTGTTTTCCTCAAAAGTTGAACATTATGGGACACATGAATTCACCACTAACCTTTCCTGCCTGGCACTGTGTATACAGCTTTTTAAAGAGCCATATGATCCAATAGAAGAGAAACATCTGTGCAAGGATATTTTGGTTACTATGTGCACAAAAACAAATAAAGCCACATCATATTCAGTAATTATTGAAAGGTCAAACAAATATCTAAAGAAGATGAAAAACAATGCTCTAACCATACCTTAAAAACACTGCAGTACAGGCTCATTTTAGGTTACACGCTATACTATCACACACGGCACACTGACAGATCCGCCTTCTTACAGAAATTAGTGAAAGCAGTAAACAACTTGGTGGAGAAGGATGAACTGGTGGCTTGGAGCCGAATGAAAGAAGGACGCCGGGAACATACCATCACCAAGCTGCTACATTCTGTTGAAGAAAGTGCTCTGAGTCTGGCTAACAGCTACAAAACGCCAAGTGAGCTCCAAATCAAAGCCACAGAAATGGGTGAGATAATTATCAACACAGAGTGCTCTTACAGACACTCCAATTACATTAAATTGTCCCGCTACCTGTGCGCAGAAAAGCGAGGTTTTGAATAATTGTCATTTTCATAATTTAATATCTTGGCATCTGAATCTTTTTTTTTTTCACTCCTCAACCACAGAATTAAAACTCTTCACCTTTAATGCTCGACACACAACAGCCAAACTGTCTGCTTCCATGGGAGGAAATCATATACATCTAACTCCAAAACTGAGACCAGAGGAGGACAGAAATGGTACAGTAGCCCAGTTTACATGTTTAACGGACGGTAAAATCTGTGCCCATCTGCGTGCTTGGGTGTACAGGGAGTACTGTTTTGCCATGTGTCGCCAAATGCCACGTTTGTTGTATGCCGAAGACAAACTAAGTATTCAGATTTTCTTTTCATATCATATATTTCTGAAATGTTTTTTTGCTGATGCCTTCGGGAGCATAAATTAGAATTTGCTCCAATAAAATCTGAGCAATAAATATCTGATCCATCTCAAAATCTGCAACGCTACCCTGTCCTTATTGCAACGGTTGCAAATGATGGATGCAAAAAATTTAAATCTTTATTAACTCCTGTTTATTTAAACCGAATCCAAAATTGATTCCTGTTTTAACAGCCGCTTACATGCAGAAACCGAGCGGTCAAAGACAATTTCAACTGTTAAATGATTTTATTGGACATTCAAGTTACTGTCAGTGTGGAAAATTAGTTATACACATTGAACTCTACACAGTTAGTCAGTCAGATCTGCACACTGACTTTTAACATTAACATAAAAAGCTGTATGCTCTACATGATCTATGAGACACTTTGAATCAACTGGCAAAGTTTGGTTAAAAATATAGTAAGTCGGAATCCCTTCTGTCCAACTTTTTTTGTGTCTATCAGGTACTGTGTCAGTGGTGTTTGTGCAATATGACAGCATCGGTGACATCCTGAAGCCGAGCAGCGACCCTGGTGTCACCGACTACTCGCGGTATGCAGAAACTGGGGAAATAACTGTCAATTCCCAAGTCATAGCTGCAGCCGTCAAACCTGCTGACGTTTACCAACTTGACCATGTCACCTTCACTCTGAGACATATCGAGGTAAAGACAATACAGAGTGCTGAGGCTGTTTTTCCACTTCCGCACTATTAATGTAAACCTTCAAAATGTATGCTGCTTCAGAGTGGCATTGTTATACTCAGTTACAAAATAGCTGGTGGATTCAATCACTTTAATGACTTGATTTATTTAAGCAGCATTTCATGAGGCTAAAGGATCATCTTTTTTGATGATGTTTTATTGTTTGATAAATCTGAGCGCAATCTAGATGAAAGTTTTCTTTTACTCATCTACGACCTTAAACTCACTACTTTCACTACCTTTCCTGTTTCATACATGTTTCATTTATCACCATTAGAGTGGCTTCCAACCTGATCATGTTTGGTTTGAAACAATATCAATATCCCATCATATACTGTATATACCTGTCAGGCTGGAGTCATCATTGCTGTGAAGAACAGCTTCCTTATTCCCACACTGACTCTCGCAATAACTTGATAACTGCCAGAGTTTCCATTAAAGTCAAATTCAAACAAACTCACATGGGAGGAGTAGTTAGTGCTTTGTGTAAGGTTTTTATGAAAGATTTTGCTCCATGTATTTCTTACAATGACCTCTCAGTTAAGGGAAATGAAAGAGGAAAGGTGAATAGATGATGGAGGAAAGCGGAGTAATGAGGGAAATAACCCTAAAAGTTAATGTACTGGTATTTTCTTTTAAGATAATTAAAATGTATGAGAAAGTGAAATCATTATTTTTGTTGGACCCTTGAGGCTAAAGCCTAACAAAGAAGATGATGATTTATGTTGAGGAGTGAAAATCCTGTGTAAATTGCCTTTAAAGAGCCACAATCAATAATTTGGGCTCCATTTTCATGCACACACTTTCTGCCTGAGAAGTGGTATATTTTCCTGTGACACACGGGTTATTTTTTTCTTGCTTGCACCTGTTCAGTATTCTTGAGACTAGCTCGGCTCGCATTCATTTGAAAGGAAAGAATTTAATGATTTATGTGGATAAATAACTACTTCTTGCACAAAACATATCTTTAAATGTTACACCAACCGGGCTGCATACAAATCAAACTGCATGCAACCAAATAAAGATTTAGGGAATTAAACTAAACATTTTTTTAATTTACTTGTTTATGATATCGTTTTCATTCTAGTGGGATTGCATATAATAAATAAAGTAAAATATGTGCTTTCAAAATGGTCACATGAACTTTAATGTTAATTTGTACTGCTGTACATATGTTCATCTCAATGAGATTACTTTCCCACAAAAACACCTACAGTGAGCTGCATGGTGTAACACACATGACTGCACTTTTTGCCCGTGTCATTCATTTTGATCCAAAGTCAAACATAATAATTATTTGCCTTTTTATTTTTCTTATAATGAGTGATACAAGTTGCCATACAATAAGAAAAAAGGCATTGCAAAACACAGCAAAAATGGACAAGCCACAAAAATTACCTTAAAATAAAGATTTTAAATATAATTTCTGATGCACTCAAACTTTGTATGCATAGTAATTCATTTTAAGTGCTATTTTGATGAGACTTACACAATTTTTTTTAACCCCCTGTTGTGGTATCACAAAGCGGCGCAGTATAAAAACTAATAAAAACAGCCCCATGAAGAGTTAACAACGTCTTTGTTCCTCTCTATCCTCTAAAGCCCATAGACACTAACGCTGATGTGACCAAGTGCGCCTTCTGGGAGTACGAGGCGGACAGCCTGCAGGGCCACTGGGCCACGCGCGGCTGCAAGACCGTCCACGTCAACAGCAACGCAACCACCTGCTCCTGCAATCACCTCACACACTTTGCCATCCTCATGTCCTCTGGACGAGCCAATGTGAGTGATCATACATTAAAAATACCACTGTGCAAAGGTATTTCCTTTTTTTACAGTATTTATTTAAATTCCTTTTCGAAAAAATGTTGATCATAGTGAATACATTCATTAAATTAGTAAGAGTTGAACCTCATGTCTGGATCTTGAGTTATCTGAAGAAAATGATTTATTTATTTAGTTTTTATACAACAGATACATGATATTGAACCTTTGATATGTGACTTTATATATGACTATTGAAATTTGTTTCACAAGAAGTCCAAATTATAAACAGTGAAAGTCTGTTTTACAGCTCCTAAAGGCAATGTGAGTCACTACACATATTGAATGGCAAGGAAACGGTGGGAGATATCCACCCACAACACCCGTTGTTTTACAGCACTCAGAAGTGCCCTCAAATTCTTTAATCTTTTTAGGGATTTTGTTTTTGAAGCACTGCTTTAAAAAAACAAAGAGTGTATTTATTAAAGTAAACTGAATGATGCAAAATAGCATTTAATAACATTTAAAAAAAATTTCGTCAGAACTGGCTGACAACTGGCTGAGATCTGGTACAGTAGGACCAGAGCTGTCCAGTATGTCTGCACACAGTGTAACCCCAGCCCATATCCACCCATGTCATGTCAAATGATTCCAAGCAGAAAACCCAACAAATTCCAACTTCAGCATACCGTGAAACCGTGAATGAAACAGCCTCCCTTTCCATTTGCTTCTCAGCTGGTGGCCCACAACACCATCCTGACCCGAATCAGCCAGCTGGGGATGATTATCTCTCTCATCTGTCTGTCCATGTGCATCTTCACCTTCTGGTTCTTCAGTGAGATCCAGAGCACCAGAACCACCATCCACAAGAACCTGTGCTGCAGCCTTTTCATGGCCGAGTTCATCTTCCTGGTGGGGATTAACATGAACACACATAAGGTGAGCTCCAATGAAACAAAGGACTGTCTGTCTGTCTGTCTGTGTGTGTGTGTGTGTGTGTGTGTGTGTGTGTTTCACTGTGATTCATTGTGTGTAATTGATTAAAAACCCTTCTCATTTGAGTTGTAGAAGTACATGGGCTTGTGCAGTTTTATTTCTCTGACACACTTTTATTTCTCCAACACTTTTACCTGCTTTTTGTTGACCAATAGAATAATTTCCATTAATTTTATCAAGGCTTCTTTGACGTGAAAATGCTAACCGATTAGAATTACATCTGCAAAAATGAACATTTTTACGTATAGAGACAACTTAACTGTGCTTTCACAAATGATAACCCCCCCTTTTTCTTTTTTTGGGCAGCTTTTCTGCTCCGTTATTGCAGGGCTGCTGCACTATTTCTTCCTCGCGGCCTTTGCCTGGATGTGCATCGAGGGCATCCATCTGTACTTAATAGTGGTTGGCGTAATCTACAACAAAGGCTTCCTGCACCGTAACTTTTACATCTTCGGCTACGGGAGCCCAGCAGTGGTGGTGACTATCTCGGCAACACTCGGCTCCAAGTATTATGGCACCGATAAAGTGTAAGTTGAACAAGAAATGGGAAGACAAGGGCTTTTACAAATACCTCTTTCTTGAAACCATTCAGCATTTTCCAGGGAAGAAAGATAAACAAATAACATGACGTAGTAATACAGTGGGACAGAGATTAAATTCGGCCCGCAGGGGCATGAAGGAAGAAGAAGACTGCCCTGTCAAGAGTAAGGTAATGGTGTAAAAGAAATTCTGAAATTGGGTACCATGGAGAGTTTGAATGGAATCTAATGTAAAATATAATTAAAAGATTGAGGCTATTCAAAAGAAGTGCTGATTGTTGAGGAAGATTTTTCTAACCAATTGTTTTTGTGCTTGTAAAATATAAAAAAGGTATGTCCTGTACTGTATTGTCATAATTAAGATTGGTCTAGATTAGAATGAAGTACAATGATAGAGGGTATTGCAGGAAGAAGGATTATTGCAACAAAGAGATCTTAAAACACAAGTTCAGTCAATAAAAGTGTTTGTATTACAGGTGCTGGCTGAGCACAGAAAACCACTTTATATGGAGCTTCATTGGCCCGGCGTGTTTGATCATTCTGGTAAGATCTAAAAATGGCTGTTACAGTATCACTTGGAATCATCAAAGAGGGATTGTTTCAAATATAAATATATAACTATCCATTTGAATGTGTTTGTCTGTTGTGTTTGTTTTGGTTGTCCTCCACTAAAGGTTAATCTCTTGGCTTTTGGAGTCATCATCTACAAAGTGTACCGGCATACTGCTGTGAAAAGACCTGAAATCAGCCACTATGAAAACATCAGGTAGGATTATCTGTATTCTGGTTGAGAAGGTCAAAAATATTGAAAATCTAGATGTAATTTCCTCATATGGTGTGTTATTGTGGTATTATGTGGTGTTCTTGCAGTTTCAGATTACAATTAGCTGTTGACCAGTCAATATATAACGCTCCAGTGCTGTGGGAAATTCCACCGGATCACGCTGTTTTCGCCCAGATGTCTGTTTCCTTCCGTTTTCTTTGTGTTAGAATTTTAAACATCGGTGGATTTCTGAGGACTGTGGTTAACTGCTCCTCAGATCTCTGCAGGGTAAATTCAGACAGCTAGCTTGACTATATGTCCAATCTGAGTTTTCTGTTGCCCGACTAAAACAACTTTTGAACGTAAATAAGTTCCACCAAAACAAGCTCCTTCCTGAGACAATTTTGCAGCAGCACCGTGGCTCTGTCCAGCGCTTAGCACGCAGTACAGTTCACCTCATCTGATTGACTTTTTACACCATCATACTTTGGACCTTGCTTTTACACTTGGTCTTATACTTGACACTGTTTGCTCTGAGGAACTGCATATTATTGACCATGACTGTATTTTGTTAAACATGTCTTTTAATTTAGATTTACTACCCAATAAACATGTAAGCTGTTCTTGCATTTCAAATTGCTTCTTAGCTGAGACGTTTCCTGTGGCTTTTGACCAAAGCGCAGTGCTGTCATCTTATGCTGATATTGATTGTCTGGTCAACTCATTCAACACATATTGCTCATCAGTTTTGGATAGAGTGGCTCCAAGTAAAATGAAACATGTTTCCTCCGTCAACTCATCCCCATGGCTAAATGAATTAATTCGCTTTTTCCAAGGGTGGAAATCCTCCAAGCTTCATGTTCACCGGCTGTATAGCAAAGACCTATTGATTGAATACAACAACATGGTTTAGGGGGCGAGGACAGCTTACTTTGCTAACTTTATTTCTACCAGTAAACATAACCTTAAAGTCCTTTTTGAAACCACCAACAATATAATCAAACCTGCTCCTCCTGAAGTGCCGGTGTTTTCAGAGAAGGATTGCAGTGACTTTCTCTATTTCTTTGTAGATAAAATTAGTGATGTAAGAAATGGCATTATCCCTTCTACTACTCTGTATTCGGTTCACTCAATCCGGCCACCAATCTGTTTTGCTCTGATCTCGCTACAAGAACTCCCTGATCTGGTTAGCAGTATGAAATCTTCCTCGAGCCCAGTAGACATCATTTCAACTTCCTTGTTTAAAAATGTTCTTGGGTCTGTGAGTATTTGGGTTCTCTCTGTGTGGATCAGCCAAATCCTCCTCCACAGCGCTGTGGAGGTAGGTCTGGCAAAGCGAGACCGTTAATGTGTTATGACCCTCAGGTCCTGTGCCCGTGGTGCCTTGGCTCTGCTGTTTGTGCTGGGAGCCACCTGGACCCTAGGAGTGCTGCACATCCTCAATGAGACCACCCTTACTGCATATCTGTTCACCATCGCCAACGCCTTCCAGGGGATGTTCATCTTCATCTTCCTCTGTGTCCTGTCCAGAAAGGTAACAAGACTCCTTTTTGGATTTCTAACATTTTTTCTATTTTTTCATACAACATTTATTATGTGACTATTGTTGGACAGTTAACAGTTTAGATCAGGACAATTGAAAGGAAATCTACTATCTTATCTTACATCTACTATCTACTATTTAGACAATACCACAATGAAAGAATAATAGGTAAAAGTCCTGCATTCAAACTCTTAAATGACTATTTAAGAGTGAGGATTAGGGTCACATGTAAACCTTTTATTCAAGTTTACCCGAGTTTATAGTCATAATTCTCAGTTTAAAGTCAGAATTCTGAAGAAAAAAAAAAAACTGAAGTCTGTGTTTGCCCTAATCTTTTTCCATAATTATTAGCATCAAAATGTACTGAGTAATGTTATGTAAAGTAATGTAAAGAATAATAGTACTGGCCCCAATATGAGCATTTTATTATATATACACTGTATATTTCTTGGAATATTGTTACTGATTCATTGAAGCTGCTGAACATGTAAGCAGCTTTTTAAGGTTGCCAAGGTAGAGCTTAAAATAATTTAGCTATAAAATATATATAATATATAGTTTTAGCTATAAAATGTAATTTTCAAGCTAAAACTTTGAAAGTTATTGGTTAGTGTACTCTGTAACAATGTTTATTTTATATCTCAGAATTGTATTTAATTATTAATTATATTATATTATATTATATTATATTATGTGTTGTGATTTAAATCCTGCCTTCTTAAATGTGTCTTTCCAGATTCAAGAGGAGTACTACAGGCTTTTCAAAAACGTGCCGTGTTGTTTTGAATGTCTGAGGTGAATTAATGCGACCAAAGTGTGATCACTTGAATTGTACAATAATAGTCCACCGAACATCTTTGCAATATCCTGTGACTCATGCTTTCAGTTTTTAAAAACAGTGTGAGAGGAATTGTTCAGTACAGATGTCTTATAAATGACAACACACAGCACATACTGCGAAACTATATCCATCTTTTTTTATTTCTTTTATGTACAATGGACCATCTTTTTTGTTTCTTTTATGTACAATGGACACAAACACATTCTTCTGAGAGAAATGCAGGAATAAAACTATTTTGTGTATTTTCAGTGTAATTTAACACATTTGCAGTTATCAGTGTTACACTCCAAATAATCTATGCAGTCTATTGTCTTTGTTTCTCTTGTGTTTGATATTGATTTGTAAATTATTAAAAGTGAATCTGGCAAACTAACACATGCTGCTGCTCACTTCTTTTATGTGAGCATGTCTTTTTATGTATGTTTAATACATTCTTCACCCTCCCTTTTATGAACATCACACAGCTTAAGTGTACAATATATTAAATATAAATTGTTGTGAGGACCGTTTCCCTCTTCCATGATGACAGTAAGGTAGGCCAATGGCCCCATCTACTGGACACAGTGTCAAACCTTCTACTGGAAGCCCTAACGTTTCATACAAACTAATAGTTGGCAACACTGTCCGATTATTATATTTGTCTGCATGATCAGACAAACACCCCTCTTTGTGTATTTCTTTAATGTTCATAGAATGTTGGTAGAAGGGCTGTGTTGTAGCCCTTTAAGGCCTTGTGATACCGGGCTGTACATAAAGACATTAATGTTTGCTTTTTAAGTGTTCTTTCCTTATTGCTGCAACAAGTCTTTCTCAGCTGTCTCCTGGGCTGCAGTATATTATAAGGACTTTAAGAAGCTGAGTGTCGGACAATCTACAGTAAATTGCTTATATTGTGAGTTTTTATTGTAAATTGTCTGAATCCCGATTAATAAAGGCCGTACCAAGCAGGCAAAAGATATTCGGCTATTTTGCTTCCATAACATGTCTTCTTTCAGACTACTGGAAAGAAAAATACACATTTTGGTGTTTTATTCAATGTTCAGATTTCTGTTCTGGAAATGTATGGAAATTTGCTAATATTTAATAAGATAATGTCTCATTTGCAGGTTTAAACATAAAATTTTAGAAAACCTCTAATCCTAAAATAACTGTGATAGTAAGGCAACTAATCAATTGGGAAAGTTTCATGGTGATATACTGTGTATTAGTTCCAATATTTTCAGGGTGATCATTAGTTTAAACATTTACCTGTACTGTCTTACAAAGCAAAACTACAGTAGGCCTAAAACCAAGGGCGTAACTTTGGGTGCAACATTGAGGGGGGTTGAGATCTCAATTTTAAGCAAAATTAATCTCTTGAACATATTAAACACTTCCTTTCTGGTAAATTGTTCTTCAACAATTTGTTGCTTGTCTGAATTAACTGATGGGGCAAATGTCTTTAATTATTATGTAAGTTTATGCAAAGGCAATTGTAACCGTCCTGTCCCCCCTGTAAAATACACGGATGCCAATGAAAAAAATAATGTTTTTTTTTTTTTTCAACAAGTGTGTTTATTAATTTTTAAAGAAGATAATCACACTACAACAAATAATAGAGGTGCAAATCAGAACGTACGTAGTAAGGCTCATCTTCAATCAAATAAACAAACATGACAAGGAAGTTACATGCAATAGTTGGCACAGTAGATCAACATAAAATATCCTTAAAAATCACCTGTGGTCCAAAAGTTAACCTATACCAGAGCTGGCCTGAAGAGAGAAGCACTTTAAATAAAACTAAGCAAAGACAAGCAGACATGTACTTAATACATAGCAGTCCTCATTTTTTGAAGGTTGACATATACGGAGAGCATGCCTCCAATGTTTGAGATTGTAAACAAATCTTCTGCCAGTCCTCAATTGAGATTACTGAGTTTTAATCTTCACATCATGCCAATCATTTACTCTCTGAGGAGACCTTTGACCCCCCCCACGATTATTGCATAAAAACATTACATCATTCCCCTCTTAGGGTGTTGCTTTGTTGCTATTTCTTCAATACAGCTAAGAGTAGGTAGAGATAAAGATTTATGTATCTTAAATATGTAGCTTCTTATCTGCAGGTAATACAAAAAAAAAGGTTTTGGTTGGATGTCATGCTTTCGTCTCAAATCTTCAAACAACAATAGAATGTTGTTGTTAAATAAATCGGCAATTTTACTTAAGCCTTGTCTGTCCAGGATTTGAAGCCCAAATCTTGTTTGCCAGGATGAAAAAGCGCTATAACCCCAGATTGGTGTAAATTGAGATACCACAGAAATCTCACCAATAGGTTTATGAACCTCATACAATACCATAATCGAGTTTTTAACAAAGGGATTATGTGTTAATGCCTTTAATTATTTTAATTTAGCTAATTATATATACGAATTGAGTGACAGAGGAGATGTCATTTTTCTTTCCAAACTCATCCAGGAACGTGGCGCGTCTTGTGAGAACCAACCAGAGGCAATAGTAAGTTGGGCAGCCCATTAGTCCCATTGGATGGTTGGGAGTTTCAAGCCTCCTCCATCATAGGGGAGATAAAGCAAAGATAAGCAAAGTCTAGCCCGTCTGTTGTTCTAAATTAAATAACAAAACATGCTTTTCATTTTTGAAAAAAAATGAATAGGAGGACCAAGAGAAATTGAATCAAAGAGATAAAGAAATTTTGGAAGAACATTCATTTAAAGGATATTGACACGCCCTATCATGGAAATTGGTAACACGGACCATCTATTAATAGATTCAGAAGCCGACTCTACTACTGGATTATAATTTGCCTCACGACCAATAATTTTTAATGAGAAATCAAACCACCACCCCTCAGTCTGGTCAAATAATAGAGTCCAGAATTTTAACACTAATCTTTTACTGTAATTAACAAACATATTGTAGTTGAGCCAACAGGAAATACAGGTACAAGAACAAGACATTCATGCAGTGTGTTATTTTTACATTTCTTGCATGAATGAATGGAGACAGACACTGACATCCTACAATAATCATGTTATCATTAGTTAGTTAGTAAAAATTAGTTAGTGTATGTTATGACATCTAAACTCTGGTCCATAATTTGATGGTATCCTTGCAAATACTGTAGGTCTACATCTCTCTTTTTTTACATCGCCAAAGACACATGCACTGAGTTCCCTCCTGTCTCAGTATTGTAAAAACTGAGGAGAAATACAGAATTGACTAGAAATAAGTACAAGGCTTAGCTGACAAAACTATTCAAACTCAGATAATGACCTGACTAAACCCCACAGATCTTCAAAGGTGTTTAAAATCTTTGTTTGTCCTCAAAACAAGTTTCTCCGGCCAATTTTAGGACAAAAATGTGATGTTAGAGACCTCTACTGGCTGTTGCTGAAATTAAGAACAGGAAAAGCAGTTGGTCAGGTGAATTGAAGCCTGGGAATGAAAGAGGTACAATGGCTTACGTGTGATTTATTACACAAGGGACTCCTGTGTTGTACAACATGAACCTAATCCTAAAAGACATCAGGAACAGAACATTTTGGAAGATTGCTGTTTGGTGTCATCACATTCAAACTGCACATATAAACAACAGCTCTGTTTGCGAAGCCCTTTAGGCTGGGACACAATGTAAAATTGGCGTGAAGAACAGCGATTCACCACACTGTTTGACTTTGTTGTATCCAGGAGGAGAGCTTTGTGATGGCAACGGACAGTGTATACATTTTAAGAGCAGGAGTTGCTCCAGATATTTAATAAGTAAAAGAATAAACCAGGCTGCATCTGCTCTGCCTTCACTCCACGCGTCTGGGTTTCACTGAGGGAATAGATGAGCATCCCACTGGGTTAATCCCTTCATTCAGCCGTGAGAAATGTGTTTACTTCTTTTTCTGAGTAAATAAAAATGAGGTTTCAACTTTGAAATTCAAATCCAAGGTACTTGTATGCATTTCCCCTTGTGGAATGATAAAGTTGACCTTAACCTTAACCCTTATTTTTTTCCAATACCGTTGAGACAGTTATCTTTTACATATTACTCATGTCCCTCTGACATTGTCACAGGTCAACATGGCTCCTGTGCTGACAGCATGTGTTTACTTTAAATCAATCACTTCTCTAAACTGGACCTCTGTCCTGATCACAAGCTCTTAATGCAACCAGTTTTCCCAATCAAAACCCATGCTGGTATATATAAAGGACACACGCAAAAAATTCCATTCTATTCCTCAAGTTCTTCAACATGCGGGGGCTCCTCCTATGCTGCCTCGTTGGTCTAGCCGGTAAGTTTTAATGGATTTATTTACTTGTAGAACGATATCACAATACTGTCTCAGAATTGTTTAACTTCAGATTAAGATCTTTTGCAATTGACTCATAATCCCGAGGATTCCCTTAATTATTTGAAATTGTAACCATTTAATAACAAATAAGTTTTTACATGGATATCTGGAAAGTTAATATTTTAATCTACTTGCAGTCATTTACAGAGCATAATGAATTTTACTCTTAGCAATCAGTCTGTTTTTGTTGTATTTTGATGTATCACATGGGTGTTTCTTGTTTGGTTTACAATTCTAATGTTTGATATTTTCGTTACATGTCTTGTGTCTGTCTTTTAACATCTTGGGATCAAGTTGGAAATAAATCTTCTCACTTTAGCATGTTTTGTAGATCCTAAAGCCATCAAATAAATGTGTTGATATATTTACAAAGGGTCTTATGCTGACACTATGATTTTTATTCTTTTAGCGAGTCAAAGTGTCAGTTATGGTAAGTTTTTTTATCATCATCATAAATTTAAAAAAAAAAAACTAATTTCTAGAACTTTCCATAAGGAAGAAATGAAATAACATTTTTTGGGAAAAATATTTCAGAGCCCCACCTGGTCCCGAATAAAACCTATGAGTACAAATATGAGGGAGTGGTCAATTTTGGACTCGGCATGCTAAACCTGGCTGAGTCTGGTGCCAGAATCACGTGCAAGATCAAGATCAGTGGGGTGTCGGCGCAAACATTCATCCTTCAGGTAAGAGGGTAGAGGCCTAACAAACGCTTTCAGAATATATCGTTTAAACGTGTTAGAAAAGCTGTAACTGAATGTTGCAGCACAGACAATGACAGGTTGTTCTTTCTAACGTAATACAGTAAATGCCCTCATTTGTCATTTATCATTAATAAGGTTGGATAAATTCTTTGGAAGGTTGTGAAGCCTCTAATCCACCAAAACGATTTTTTAAATGATGTAGATTTTTTTTATTTATGAAAGTGCTGAAAATAAATTCAGAGATTGTTTGTTACAAATGTTTGTACATTATAGATGCACCTTCCAGGACCTTTTGTCATTTTTCAGTCATAAACAGATGCTCTGTTCAAACTATATTGGAATTAAAGTACAGTCAACTTTAATAATCCAGTAAAATGCCACAGGCTCATACCAGTTATTGTCTACTTCTGTTGGGTTACAAATGCCACCTGTGTCTCATCTAACAGAATCATCAGAGTTTTTCATGTTGACTCGCTACAAATAATCGTAAATGTGAAACATGATTAATAACCCTGCTTAACCCATCTCTGGTTCAAAGGTTTCAGATTTGGCCTTCAAGGAGTTCAATGGCTTCCAGGGGAAAGACAGCTTTGTTGCCTCCCCAAAGCTCACCCAGCGTATTGCTTCCCAACTTGTCAAACCTTTCATGTTTGACTACATCGGTGGACACGTTGGTAACATCCGAGCCTCTGCTGAGATTTCTGACACTATTGTCAACATTGTGAGAGGGATTCTGGGATTGTTCCAAGTCACTGTGAAGACCACACAGACGATCTATGAGCTTGAAGAGGTAAATCCCTGCTGACAAATACATGACTTCCTACGGTGCACCATCAGCATCCGTAAAAATGTAAACTTTTTTAATTTCTTTTTTTTTTTCAACGATTGATTTTGTTTGTAGGCTGGAATCCATGGCATTTGTCCGAGTAACTATGCTACTGAAGTAAACATGGAAACAAAGGACATGACCATCACTCAGGTTGTAGATATTAGTAACTGCAGGGAGAAAGTAGCCATGTACAAGGGAATGGCTACCGCTGTGTTTGACAAAGTCTCCAAACAGGTCTGTTTATCTTACTGAAGATTAATCTGATCCTACATTATAAATGAAACAGACCAAGGTCAGTGGTATTTTTGCTTGTGTGTCCTCCAATCTAGAGAGGTGAATCTGTCATTTCAACAGTGAGATATATTTACACAGTCAAGCCAACAGCAGAGGGAGGTCTCATTACGAAGGCTCATGGCCTGGAGCAACAGCACTTCAGTCCCTTCAACGTGAAGGGCGGCAGTTTCCAGATGCTAGCGATGTAAGACATTACGCCCGCTCATCCACAATGCTTGTCTGCAATACAAATTGCTTGCTTTAAATAACCTCTCCTGCAGGAAGGAAATGGTGCTGCTAGGAGTGAGTGACACACAGAGAGCCGTCGTGTCTGGGCCAATGGAAAGCAAAGGCAACCTTGTTTACCATTTTGTCAATGCAGATGCCAATGTACCGATTTTGATGCAGAGAATAGACAACCCAGTACCAAAGGTAACAGTTATGTGCTGCTGCTCCATAAAATGCATAGGTTTGTAAAATCTTTCTAGAAAGCATCACAAAGCACTGTAAAAGATTCACAACGTTAAATCTAAATAAATATTAAAATTAGCAGGAAACTATTAAATGAGATCAATTACATTCCTATTTTTTGTTTTTCCTTTGCTAAAATGAATTGAAATAATTTATGTTGTATGAAGTGACCTAAAGTTGCATAAACAGATTAAGTAATCATTATCTCTAATCCTCTTTAAAGGCCATCGAGTTGATCAAGCGTCTGGCAGAGGTTAATCGTTACAAGATTGACAGTGCAACAACAGAGGACACGATAAAGCTGTATCAACTCCTGCGAGCAATTCCCTACGAAGAATTAGAAGTTATGTGGAAGCAATTTGCAGCAAATGATGAGCAAAGGTGAGTACTTGGTTACTCGTTGGTCAATAATGAATAATAAAAAAGAAACCAGGGGTTCAATAAGGTATTCATAAGCTCTAAATATTAAGAAAGTAATACAAATTTCAGATGAAAAATGGAAATTAAAAACATGAAAACTGTAAGTATTCATGGATCCACCTTTTTTAGCCCTGGCAACGATACCGATACCTATACCGATACTGATACTGATACCGATACTATTGTTTAATTAATAAGCTGTATGGAAGTGACTAAAATCATACTTTTATGTGAAAGGCAACATCAGGCTTGACTAAAACATTACTTTATTAACTTTGCAAAACAAAATGTAACAAAAAATAAATACATATATATAAATTTGTTTTGAACATGAATTGTGCACCAGCAACTTGATAAACAAACTACCGGGGGAGTCACAATTTAAGTGTGAACCTTTAAAATGCAGCAACAAATGGTCAAAACTCAAACGGAAATCCAAATTCCAGTATATAATGCATGTGTATTAAGTAACCATGGAATTGAGTTGAATAGACTGGCCCCATTGTTTCTGATACCGATATAGCTATTAGTATAATCTGTGTTGGCCCGATATCTGAATCTCTAATATTGGTATCGAATTGTTGCATCCCAAATGAAAAGGCCAAGTTTTAGATTAAAAAAAAACGTTTTCTCAAAAAGCATCTTAGCAGACACGCCAATTCAATTTTTCAGTATAGGAAGTATTGTGAAGATCATGCAATACAGCAACATGTCATGATGAGGAGGTTGGGTGCAGGGGTGTGTCAATATCACTTCGAATATGCGATCATTCACTAAACCTGAACCTGGACCCATTGACAACACTGCAGCAAGGTTTGAAGGTAATAATCCTTTATAGACAACCTTTGACCAAGCATTTCATTATAGTGTTATAGGATAGTGAACAAAATAGTCCAAGGCCATCTCTCAAATCTGAGACTGATCCACTCAACTGAATAGCTAATTAAAGAGCATCCTCCAACTCAGTTCAGGAGGGATTTAGCACATTAGCTTCGATTAATGATTTATTATCAAGTTGAGGCATGACAGAAAGAGACAGTTTTTCTCACTCATTAAGATCACTGCAGTAACCGAAACCTCATATTTTATCCTGTACAAGTGCAATTAAATGTGACATCTGTACTTGTCCTTCACACTTTTATCTTTTCATTTTTCTTTATTAATGTATTCGAAGAAAAGTCTTGTCTTAAAGGTGCAACATGTGATTCTGACAGCTAGTGTTTAAATTAGTTATTGCAATACAAAATCAAAATATAAGAGAGTCGTCTTCCCCGCCCCTCCTCCCGAGTCTCGAAGTACACATTGGTTGTCTGAGACCGCAGCATCCAACAATGTTGCTTGTCTCACATAGCCAGACACAGCTGAGTAGCTAACGTTAGATGCTGGCAAAATTGACAGTTATAAAAGCCCGTGCTCAGGCGGAGCTCTGTAATCAACTGAAAGACACACTGTTTAGGCTTAGAATCACAGTAGGAACTGCTAAAAAATACCTTGCCTGGCAAGTCAGACAAGTTTGCCAAGACCCATTCTCTGTTAACACTGGAAAGTGTCTGGTGTCAACCAGGCTAAAAAACATCGCTAGCTTGGGGTCCTTATCCACCCGACTGAACACACTTTCTTGGCTTAGAATTACGACAATAATCGCTAAACACACTGCAAACTCACAGTCCTCTCTTCCCGATTTACAGCCCCCCTGTCTTTGCTTAAAATGTCTCACCTTTGTTGGCTATGGTTGCTGTCAGGTTCATAACACTTTAACTTACTAAATAAACACGATCAAGCAAGAAACGAGACGCAGACGGCAAATGTGTAGTTAAAAGACACTTGCAAGAGGGGAGAATCAGAATAGCCACCTATCTGCAGCATGACCTTTCGAGAACTCCGGGGATTTCTCTGCAGTTCCCTTGCTTTATTGAAACATAGTTTTTGATACAATGATGACATCTTGGTTATCTGGTTTATGCCTACGCTAAGAGAACGACGTGTACTTTAAAGGACCTTGAATCTAAGACACTGGTTATCTCTGTAACAGCAGCGACTAAAGAAAACACAGACACAGCTTGAAAGAAACGCAGTATTGGTAAATGTGCATATGAGATTATAAAATATAGTAAGCATATAGGTTCATATAAAAATCAAGATATGAATATATAATAATCATGAAAGCTATAAATGAAAGTCATAATATTTTAAGACACTACTACAGAGAAATATGAAATAAAAGACTTATATAAATTAATTTCTCTGTCAGTTGCTGAACAGGCTACACGGTAACGTTAGCGGTTAGCTGGGTTAGCTTGATTGTGTTAACCAGGACCAGTTGGGATCACTTTACAGGCGGTGTCTCAATTGGCCTGAAGCTAATGCTTACCTTTTCAGGACGAAATTAGCCAACTCTGAGTCCTTTTGGGCTCTAAGCTGTCTCCATCTTTTAAATACATCTTCAATATTTATCCGGGGTTTGTTACGTCTCTGGTCATGCAACTGTTAAAAACATGCTGTTTTTTTCAGGTCGGATAGAATCTATTGTATCTTTGTTGATCCTGTTTGTTTGTTTGCTTCTTTCATGGCTGTACTAACGTTACAGCTGTAGCTTAGCTGGGTTTACGTTTTTACAGGTAAATCTGGCAACCCAGGCTGTCAAACTGGGTAGTTTGATGATAACAACACACAGGCCAAAACACAAACAGAAATTCAGTCACGGGACGGAAATTGTAAAAGGAGAAAATACTGGCAGATGACATTTCAATTTAACATGTTTACTTAAGAGTTGATGACACATTGGGGTAATTTTTGGATTTATTACAGTAAATGCATTACATGTTGGACATTTAAGTATTATCTGATTTATCCATTTTCTCCCATTTAACTTATCATTAGACGTTGGTTTTTGGACATGATTGTTGAGGTAAACGATGCCAGAATCCTGAAGTTCTTCCAAATGAGGTTCCAGGCTGCTGATGTGACTGCTAATGAAGCTCTGCAAGCCATTTTGCTGGTGATGAACCATCTCCAGCCTATTCCTGATCTGGTTGAGATGGCTAAAGTAAGTTAATACTAAAGACATAGAAACTGTTTGCATATTGAAGAATGATACACATGCAATGATTCCTGATCATGTCAAAACGTCCAAATGTCTTTTGTGTATTTTTCACAGATGTTTTTAAGCATGCCCTTCAGTAAATCCAATATCTATCTTTGGCACGCTGTGGTGCTTTCGTATGGCTCTCTGGTGTACAAGCACTGCACCTATTATACACCTTGTCCTGTAGCTGTTGTTCAGGTAATTAACCAGAGGAATACATCACTTTCCTGCATAGTAACATCAATAAATTAACTTCATGCAAAAGTATATTATATAAGTAGTATAGATAAGTATTTGAAACAACTGACTGCATATTTGTTCGATATCTGTACCAGCCACTACTGGACATGGCTGTGGAAAGTCAGAGGAATGGCACCACGGCAGACATGGTCATCGCACTGAAAGCTCTGGGGAACGCAGGTCATCCAGGCAGCATTAAAACCATCATGCGCTTCCTCCCCGGAGTTGCTGCCAGCCCTGTGAATCTGCCACCTCGTGTGCTGAGTGCCGCTGTGCAGTCTATGAGACTTATAGCTGCCAGAGACCCTCACAGTGTAACTATACATAAAAGGAATACCTTTTAGATCCTCATTTATCACAGCTACATGCTAGGTTTTTATATAAATCCTGTGCTTCATGGTCAAACTGAAAATTTCATTTTCTTAATAAGATCAAATTCAGATTAACAATGCATTTACATGAAAAAGTGAACTGTTCTAATTCTGGAAAGCGTATTTACTTTTTGTTTGTCATAGGTGAGAATCATTTTTTAACAACCATACAAAAATTGCAAATGTGTTGCTATTAGGTTGTCTTTACACTGTGGAAGTAGATAATCGTCTCGATATTTACATCTACATTTAGAGTAATCTGCCTTTTTAAAGTTCATTGTTAGTTTGGAATTTGGCAATCTTTCTGAACTCCCAGTCATTATAACACTTTTGTTTTCAGGTCCAAGACATCACCATGAGTCTGTTCCTGCAGAGGAACCTTCCCACTGAGCTTCGCATGATGGCCTTCATGATACTGTTTGACACTCAGCCATCAATGGCTCTGGTTTCCACAGTGACTGTACATCTACAGGAAGAAAAAGACCTCCATGTTGTTAGCTTTGCATACTCATACTTTAAAAGTGTCGCCAGATCCAGTACTCCAAACAACCACTTCCTGTGAGCAAATCTATGCATTTGAAACCAGTTGGGTGTTATTGTTCATGTTATATAATCTCAGATGTTCTCCAGCATTCACTTACTTTTTTTGTGTTCTTGGCGATAGCTCGACTGCCTGCAACGTAGCCATGAAAATCCTGGCCCCTAAATTTGGCCGTCTCAGCTATCATTACAGCAAAGCAACGCGAATGGACTGGTTTAACGGTACGCTCTACTACAGATTCTTGGATTTGTCTGAAGCTGTTGACGTGACAATTTGCTTTTTTCCTCCGACACAGATGATTTCCTAATTGGTACAGCAGCAGAAGTCTTCATGCTACGAAATGCAACAAACATCTTTCCCACTGAAATCATGATGAAAGGAAAATTTTATTTCATTGGTAGCATTCTGCAACTACTGGAGGTACAGCGCTATATAGAAACTTTTAATTGAAGATAAACATGTCCGCCAATTGTAATTAGTAATCGTTTTCTTTTTATGCTGCAGTTGGGTATCCATGCTGATGGGCTTAAGGAGCTGCTTGGCGCTGGCATCCCCAGTTTTAAAGGAGATCTTAGCGTCAGTGACTTTCAGGCTGTTCTCAATGTGGTAAATACATAACTGAGACTTTAAGGCAGCATCACAACTGTACCATGATGTGTCAGCTTTATACGTTTGGGTGACTATTGTACTATGTCAATTTCAGCTTAAAAACTGGGAAGTTCTGCCCAATGATAAGCCTGTCCTCTCTGCCTATACACGGGCCTTTGGACAAGAGTGGTTCTTTGCTGATATTACCAAAGACACCATTCGGAACATAATCAGGGTGAGAGAACAATATTTTCATGTCTAAGTTGGTTTAGTCAACATAAAGAACCATATTTACATGCAGTGTACAATGTCACTTACATGCTCCTGTGATCCCTCTTGCAGGCTTTCAGTCCAACAGGGAAAGAGAACCCTCTGTGGGCTGCGATTGGGAATTTACAGAAGGGAGTGTCATGGCATTGGACAAAGCCATTCTTAATCTTTGAGGTTCGCTACTTCCAAGCTACTACCCTAGGTCTCCCACTGGAGATAAGCAAATATTATCAAACCATCAATGGGATCACTGTAAATGGTGAGGGGTCAAATTAGATGTCATTTAAACTTTATTTTTCAAATTTCTATAGATTAATGACTCAAACAACTTATTTTATTCGATGAACCAATGTTACAGTAATTTGTTTCTTTTGTAGCCAAGGCTGCAGTAAATCCAACACTGACTGATCGTCTTGGACAACTGCTGACTTCTGACATTTCACTAGAGACTGATGGTTTTTTTGGGTAAATATCTAATCTTCATTTAATTTAATTAACATACAGTACACCATCATGTTCACCATGTGCAACTTACTGTAGTAAGCAAACCAAATTGCCTTACACTGTAAGTGCACTATTTGTGTTAATTCTGTGGAGTGACATCTGAAATAACCTCTTCTTTTTTAGTTACACAAAGGATTTTTGGGTTTTCTATGGAATCAACACAGAGTATTTCCAGTGTGGTTCCGAGTTTGAGAGCAAAACACCTATTTCTATCCCTTGGAATTTTTCTGCCAAGATCAATGTCGGAGAAAAGAAGTTTGAACTCGACTTCCCTCCATGCAAAAAAGAGTTTGAACTTTTTTCAGTCAGGTATGTTTCAGGGTGTGAGAAATTATGGTTTCATGTAAGTATCACAATTTTGAATTAATTAAAACAATTCAAAAAATCGTCTTGTAGATCCATGTAGTAATATCATGGTTTCTCAACGCTGTGTTAACAAAACAGTGGGCTGTTGAAACTCAGCGGACCAAAAACTGAATGCTTTGTCATGCTTTGTGCTGGAGTAAGAGCCTTAAAATAATGCCCCTGACTTATTTATTGACTTGAGAAGCAACACCAAATCAAAATTCAACTGAATCAAATCTTGACTAAGAATCAAAATCAAACCTACCCATTATTTGTAATGGTTTTGCAATACAGCTGTGCTTCAAGCTTTATAAAATCTATCCACAACACAGCCAATGTTCTAAGTCTAAGAGTTCTCACGTTCCTTTCCAACCAACAGCTCCAATGTGTACGCAGTCTCCAGGAACCTTGAAGAGCCAGCTTTGACTAAAATGACTCCAATAATGGCCACCACTACAGACTCCAATGATGAAGTCGTCATCAAGGGGCCATCCGCCGTGGGGCCAGAGTCAGATCAGGTATAGTTAACCCTTAAGATTACTGTTGGAGTTGAACTGATTAATTCAAAACACATTGCTTTTCTCACACTGTCTGTCTGAATTTACCTGTATGTCTGAAAACGCTTCATTTTTGCGTCTGTCTCTTTAAGCCCCCCTCCCGTGTAGCCCATTCTGCTCTATTTGGTTTGTGAGAAAAAAATGGCACACTTATGCAAAGATGGTTCTCAAGTCGTTGGCAGGCATGGATTGGCCACCGGAAGATTTCGCGCGTGGAAGGGTCTGTTTGTGTGGGCCGAATTTGCTCCTCAGCGGTTTTTGATAGGTGTGATGATCAATGTGATTTGGTTGGCCCATAGAGAGAATAGGATCATCAAATGATTGGCCAACTTGCGTGTGTTATATATAAACACTGGCCATTCACATTATCGGTCTTAGACTGACCAGCCCACAGAGAGGGGAAAAAACACATGATTGGCCCACCGGTTTGGCTCACCAGTTTGTCTCTCATCTAAACACTGGCCAATCACATTCTACTACAGCCCACCACCATCCTACCATAGGGACAGAGTGCATTTAGGTTCCGCCTGTGGGTTGGTTTTTCCAGCCATCTCTAGGAGTGCTAATTTATGAAACACTCCTGTGGTTAACATTAGAGGGAAGGAATAAGCAAAGGATACTGTTGAATAGGTTTGAAGGACTTGTTGAAATTTTAACACAGGATGGGGCTAGGCCAGCCTCAAGTGGCCACTCAATAAACTTAATTTTTTAGCGTCGAAGGATGATAGGCATTCTAGATACTCAAAAGTATGTGTACAAGTTCTGAAAAAGTGAGTTTTTCATGACATGTCGCCTTCCTTTTTTATTTTTAGAATTCAAAGTAGATAATTATGATTTTCATCCAATCCAACAGATACTGAAACCAAACATCTGGCATCCGAGATCCAAGACGTGTGCTGAGAGTAAGATTTACGGAGCTGGTCTGTGTCTGGAGTCTGAGTTAAGGAGAGAGTATTATCATGAGGAATACCCCCTGTACTATTTTCTGGGATACACCAACATGGCATTGAAAGTAGTCCCAGGTAAAGTACCAACACATTACACCTTACAGTACTGGGCAATCCAAAACAGCATCACAAACTCACATGTAGCCTCAACAGTGCAACAAATATTTAGCAGTTAGGGCACACAACTCGAGTCACACTGCTAAACGTACATTATTTAGAAGTGTTATCTGTTGCACAAACCCAAGTTTGACCACTGGAGATAAAAAAAACAAGATTTCAGAGGGTGTTGTTGTTGTTTCTTTATTTATAATATTTGGTTTTGCTCAATTATCAAAGTAAAGTAATTTAATGATGGCAAAGCAGAAATTGGATTTCATTAGATTTTACTGGTGTTCATGTTATTGTTCCTGCCTGTATACATTTATTTTTGCTAACATAGCCTGTGCACTTTTATTAGTTCAGGCAATCAAAGCTGTTGACAAAATCCACTTTGAGGTTAAAGTCGGCCCGAGCAAACATCCAGTCAGCACACTGCAACTGCTCAAGACTCTGAGGAGGCTTTCCAAGGTATTTGGCTACCCTTGTAATGTTATTATCTGTGCACCTGCTCTGGTGTTTTATCGATTCAAATTCTCCTGGTGCTTAATTGTGTTTACAGGAAGCCACCCAGGGAGTACGTCTGTCCTCTGATTCAGCCTCAAGCGTCAGAGGATCTCATCACAGCCATCATAGCAACCTTTTTGAAGTATGCTAAACGTACTCCACAGAGAGCGTACCAAAATGTGTTTCACCTTCAAACAATAGGATGTTGGTTCTGAGCAAAGTAATCATGTAAAATGTTTCAGCTGTGGTAATGATTCATGATCTCATCACCAAAAAGTGGTCCATGTTAGAAATGCAGTTGTTTGTGTGCATATGATCTAAGATCTGCACCTACTGGACATGATGCCCACAAACATATTACAGCCTAATGGAATGCCTTCTATCTCATTCAATAGAGCTGGAACTCAACCCCTGAAGCCATGTTGAATATCAAAGCCTTGGCCATGAGTGGCAACCAGAAGCCAGAGGGTTACGATGCAGCCTTCTTCCACACAACCGAGGCAAACATTCAGAATGCCCAGATGATTGTGTCCCAGGTCGGAGAAGACACCAATTGGAAGATGTGTGTTGACACCAATGTGAATGCCCATGTTGAGGCAAAGGTACACAGAAAACCCACAAACTATTTTTTATTTTTATCTAAGTGAATAAAATGCCAGAAATCTCAAGAATAATATTGTTGTTAGCTCATGCTATTACCAGCAAATTCCCTAAGAAGACTAAACCAGCAATCATTAATGATTTTTTTTAACATTAATATGCGTTTCCCCCAGCCTGTCTATGGTCCCCCAGTGGCTAGAAATGGTGATAGGTGTAAACCGAGCCCTGGGTATCCTGCTCTCCCTTTGAGAAAATGAAAGCTCAGATTGTTCCGATCTGGAACGTTACTGGTTACGTCGCCTTTCTCTGCTTTGCACGCCCTGAGAATTTAGCCCACCCATGTTGGTCAAGGCCACACCCCCATCCTCGATCTCAATATCTACAGACACAGAAATGGCATGTCCTATGAAAAACTCATTGCAGGGCTGGCTCTAAAGGCTGAATTTCAGGAAAGAGACTTCAGGTACAGTTTTAGGGGACCACTTAGGTCTATATAAAAGCATCCAAAAAGCTCCATGTCATGGTACCTTTACAAACATTTAAAAACCATATCCCAATTTATTACATCCTGCTACATCCTGCCACCATCACTAACAATTAATCTATTTTATTATGGTTAGGTATTTTATCATATTGCATAGTGAGGCCGAAGCCAAGTCTTTTGCTTGTAGGGACTCCTTTCAGGATTGATCTCTTGTGTTTGGCCTAGGCACACATTGGATGGGGAGCTGAATGTCAGTCCTATGAAATGTCAGTGGAATCTGCAACTGCCCATCAGCCTGGCTCCAAGCCAACACTCAAGGTCACAGTACACTGGACCAAGATACCAGGGACCATCGCAGAGTTGGGCACAAGGTGAGCGAGGTAGAACAAAAGTGACATTTGAAAGAACATAATGTGAGGAGGAAGAGAAGCGTGAGCTGAAGAAGAAGGAGAAGGATGACTCCAAATCACTTACTTTGCTTTATAGAGCATGGTGGGAATATTTTCTGTGTTCACAATTATGAGACATACTGGCATGTGTTAAAGAAGCTATATACAGTATGTGTATGTATATATACATACGCATATATAGCATATATATATATACATATATATATATATATATATATATATATATATATATATATATATATATACGTTTTTTTTACCTCTCCCAGAATTGAAAGCTACATTCCAGGCGTGGCTTTTTTTCTTGGCTTCTACGAGACACATGAGAGAAATGCCAAGCAGGAGATTTCTGCAACAGTTGTGGCCGCCTCAGCAGACAGTGTCGATGTGAAGATTAAATTCCCAGAGGTATTGAAGGAAACATTTACTACATAGATTTTTATGCAAAACTTGTACTTATGTGAATGTATCATTTATTCTGTCTTGTCATTAGCTTACAGTCTACCGCCAGGCTTTTCCAGTTTCACTGCTGACTGGCAGTTTTCAGGAGTTTCAACACCACAGAAACACAACAATCGGCAGTTTTGGACGCGCATAAAAACATGTAAGCTGCATAAAACCTGTTTGATTAAGCTTAATTGGATTTTCATAATAATTCTCTGTCTTCTTGAAAATTGTCTAATGTGTGTGTGTGTGTGTGTGTGTGTGTGTGTGTGTGGCAGTGGATTGTGTTGACTGATTTCTATGCAAAACAGATGAGCAAAAACAAGCAAAGTGCTGTGCCATTTTTGCTTGCTTCTTAAAATATGTTTTGTGCTGAAACACAACAAAGCCCAGATGGGATCCAGATGTGTCTTTTCACAGTGATAACGGTGCAACCAAAATCTCAACACTGTGATGAAAGTGAGGATTATAAAAGTTCAGTAATCCATCAGATGTCACCCTTTTGAAAATAACCTGTAAAGGTCTTGAATAATTCATTTTTAAGTGTAAAATTTTGAACACCATCTTTTGATGAAATATTTTGTAAAGTCATGCTCTTGTCCCAAAATATTGTATCATCTTCATGCATTTATCAAAACTTGTTTCAGCAATCTGTGTTCTTGCTCTAAACCTGTTATAAATCCTTTGTTCTTTGTCCATCTGTGCGTCCCATGATTACAATTAAGAACATTTAAAGAGTCCCCACCAAGTTCAGTGTCTGCAGCTTGAATGTAGTTATAGAAGACCTTTTCATGAGATATCATTTAGACTGTACATGATTGATTTTGATCATTACAACTAATCTGAGCTCAAGTAATAAAATCTCTAGTTTTAAATTAAAAGTGTCAACTTTGTCTGATTGTAACTTTGCACTGCTCTTTGCTTTTGCTTCAAAAAAGATGCCAATTCTAATTTTCCTTACAATGTTGAAGAGATGGAATTGGCAGGTTGATCTACTCTAGCAGCCAATCTGGCAAACAAACAGTTTTTGGTACGGGTCCTGTTATTCTCTAAATATCCCATTTGATTGTCAAAATACTGAATGTTTAGTTTTGGATTCATCAACTTGGATCATAAATGTCCTTTTTGGAAAGTTTCTACTGAAAGAGACCAATGTGTCCAAGGTCTGTGTGACCTGCTCTGTTTGTTTGGTCAACTCAAACAACAGGACTGTTTGCAGATATCAGTACACAATGTCACCGTGCATCCCCTTAAAGTCATGCCAAATAAAGCACTCTGTGCCCTTTGCCTAAACATGTCAGAGGCTGATTGAACAGTTGCACTACATTATTTAATACTCAGACATCTGAAAGTAGACTTTGTAAATGGAAGAACGATCTGTAATTGATACTCCTGAATTGGACTCGGCCCAAATCTTGACTTTGACTCGTAACAAATGGGATGTATCACGAGCCAAACGTAATGATTGCATCTTAACCAAAGACTGGTTGTCCTAACTACTACTGGCTCTGCTTCTCCTGCCTACGCAGATTTAGTCATATGATGTTGAATTGCCAAGAAAAGACATCGCCATCAAAGCCTGAATTGGATGAGCACAATTCTAATAGCACCATTATGTCCCATTTACATCTCTAATATCCTGTGGGCTTTCAAGTGTGGGTTGACACGCTGATTGTGAATCGGTTGTGCCTATGTCAAGATTCACATCATCTCTGAAAGGACTGGGACACCCTGACCTTGTGTTGACAAGTGAAATCAGCTGGTTAGAAAGCATTAGTAAATGATTGATCGGGTAATATGGAGGAGGAGGTATAGGGCATCCCCTCCTTTTTATTGCTGCTCACTATGTGACTGGGACTTGCCTCATTAGGCAGACTATACCAGCCCTGCTAAAAGCCATGTGAAGGTAGCTGATAATGAAACCATGGCTACAGAAATTTGGTCCAATTGCAGCTGGAGGAACAAAAAGTCAATGCAGCTGAAGAGTTTAGTCATAAAACCAATAGTTCAACAAATAACACTTGAAAATGATTTGAGGCAGTTTTTGAATAGACGGTGTACATTTAGAACAACTAACTTTAGCCTGATAACATCAGGCTAAAGTGTGTGTGTGTGTGTGTGTGTGTGTGTGTGTGTGTGTGTGTGTAAAAGTGTGAGCACTAGAGGACAGTGTTTAGCAGACATTAAAATATGCCTGGCTGATATTTGTTCAGCTCACAGTGTGATGCAGTGGGTGTGGACATTTTGAGGACAAATAAACATATGTCTTGGCACGGTCAAAGGGCTCCTGCATCTCTGAGGCTTGCAATGAGCTGATACATTTTATTCTAATGTGAAAAAAAGATCAGAAAGTAGTGAATTACTATTATTTGCCATGGTGGCAGCATGCTGATAACCAATTCATCTTAATGCGGTTTGTTTCAAAGTAATTAACAGATAATCATGGTTTCTGTTCAGGAGAGTTGCACTTACAGTTGCATGGACATAATCATCTCTGAGCTGACACCGATTTCTCATTAGCAAGGGTGGATGGTTTGGTGTCAGGTGAAGAAGAGCATCAGCGAATGATCAATCGGGTAATTCAGACAAGCCATAAACTGGATTGCTTCTTCACCAGCACACATGAACTGACATAAACTGCCTCCCCTTCTAATTTTAGGCACACTGAAATGAGGCTTGTATGCAGGGTGAGATGTGAGTGGGCGAGACGGGTTACATCACTGACGTTACCAAGTGGGCACACCTAGTTACCGACACTTCATGACACCTCCAGAGGGCTCAAAATCTGACATCACGCCTGCTGTAAGACTTCCACTAGGCTTACATCATTTTACCATCACTCTCTTAAATGAGGTTGATGCCAAAAAAATCATGTTGATCTGCACTGAAGTAGTTGTGCCATATTTTAAGGCAAGGGCGAAGCTTGGCATAGCACGGGCTCTTATTTGAAACGTTACGTCATTTTAAGAGTATGTCTGTGTTCAGGATTATGACACACTTTAGACTGTTGTGTCAATATTAAGATGGTAATATGTGATTACCGTGCTGTGTTGCTGCTATTATTTTTGAAAAGCAGCAGTGAATGCAGCCTCTTTGGGGCCTTTGTATAAACAGAGCTGCCAACTAAGGTCAGATGGCTGAAGTGAAATTGTTATGCCAGAGGCTATAAGATCTGCTGTCTCAAACACACAATTGTTTTATTCGAGCCAGTGCAGACACTGATTATTTCCTGAGCTGTATGCTAATAGAGGGTATATCACAAGGCTGAATGCTACATAAACAGAAGTCCACACAGGAACATTTACATTCATAATGCTCAATTCAAAATCTTACTTCAGTCAGCAGTGAGCATATACAGTATTAAGAATGTTTTTTAAAAAGCATGTGATGTCACTGCAAAGCTTATTTATGTTTTTTTACTTGATAACCATTTTTTTTTATTTAGATGCCAAGAAATTAGTCTGTAAAGTTTTGTTCCAGCTCAGTTGTTTATTGTTGATTAAAATCTGTTCCTTAGTGCCTGTGTGAAATTTTTGATTTTGTGTGAATTGGCCCACGCTGTAAGTCTGGTTATCACCAGACCGGGGTTTACCCAGTCTACCAAGCTGTCAAAGTTGCAGAGTTGTTGAAGCTAGGATGTTTCTAATTGCATGCTGGACAGATATGATCCAGCCTCATGGGACCCTGAACGGGAAAAGCAGTGTAGAAAGTGGATAGATTAGTGGAAAAGGTTTATGTATTGACATTGCAATATATGACTGTTGTAATTCAAATAATACACTAACCTTGGTTATTCAATAAGCAATTATAAATGTTTGACGCTTCCACAATTCTGCAAGATCTGTTTTTCTGCCGGCTGTGAATCTCGTTTTGGGTTTTCTTTAGTAATTTCTTCAGTTATTAATTTTTTAAATTTTAATCTGTTTAGTGATCCCCAATGGCGAAATTACAATGTACACTCTGTGTCCACACTTTTGTTAGTTATCACACGCATTCCTGAACTACACACACACACACACACATGCTCAGGATCTGTACATGCACTAATGGAGAGATGACAGAGTGAGTGGGCTGCCAGCCAAACCAGTGCCCTGAGCGGTTGGGGGGTACAGTGCCTTGCTCAAGAGCACCTGGCAGTGCCCAGGAGATGAAGTGGCATCTCTCCAGCCACCAATCCACACTCCGTACTTTTTTGGTCCATACAGGGACTTGAACCAGTGACGCTCCGGTTCCCAACCCAACTCCCTACGGACTGAGCTACTGCTACCCTAATTATAGAGTAGGGGGGAAATTAATAAGATAAAGGGGGTATACTGTATGGCTTGGACTGCAGAGAAGACACAGTTGAGTTTGAGGAGAACTGTTATTTCTATAGTAACCATTCAGCCTTTGAAAGGTAAAAGAAGGTGCTTCCAATGATGAAAGATCTATTGTTTTGAGTAGAGCACAACAGAAACAGTTTTGTCGGAATGATGATGCCCAAAGACTTGAGTTATGTTTAGAAGGTTAAGGTTGTGATAAGATTGGACAGCCAAATTCTCAATACCGTGTCGGCTAAGAGTTAAATCATTGCTATCATTGCTATCAAGTTCACCACAACTGAAAAGATAATATGTCAGTTTTGCCTCCAAATTCAGTTAGCTACAGCAGGTTTGATTGCATAATGACTAGAACAAGCCAGCTAATACAAAGGGCTCCATTCAGCGAAACGCATCTTTCATTTCATCAACATTTTTAAAACCTGCATCAAGATTGGTTGATCGTTGTACCTGGTCGGTCAATAGTTTGATATTCTTGTCTTTTCACTTCCTTAGAAAACCCAAGTAAAATACAAGCTGCTCAAATGACTGTAGCATCCCTGAGGCATACCATTTTTTAGTATTTTTTTTGTCTTTATTTTGAATACAAATTAAGAAAATCTCCTCAACATGTATGGAAGAGTATGGATAACATTTTTACACACATCTTTCATACATAAGATAAAATACTTTGGATATTTATTGTTTTTCAGTGTTTTTCTTTTTACTTAAAGTGGACTGAATGGCTGCCGCTTCGCCTCTAAACGTTTATGGCACATTGGAGACGTGCCTGAGTTAAAAAGTGTGGGATGCTGCTGCAACAAGTTTTCATGGTAGTAACAGAAGCAATTTTACTCACAATCAGGGATGATTGGATAAACATTGACTTGGTAAGCAATACATAATCTATTGATCCTCCAACACAGTAATTCTGTCTGATAGCACAGCAGGCAAAACACTTTAAAGCTTTAAATATCCATTTCTCTCGTTGGCATCAGCATTGTCTGCTTTTGTTCTTTTAACTGATCAGACATAATGACTATTTTTACAGATGCACACAATGCAACTTGATGTCACTCAATGTTCCCGGCAGTTTTTAACTCAGGAGATAACACAAATTACACAGCCAGACCACCAGGAGGGGGCACTGTTGATCTGTCCGGCGACGTAAGGAGCTTACTTGTGGAGCCTTCGTTTCTATTTTTACTTCTTATAAAAATGTGATGTCTTCCTGTACAGATCCGTGCTATTCTCCTGTTCCTCCCATTTGACCCAGAAATGAAGTTACACACAACAAAACAAGTGTCTTGTCAAAGAATGATGTACATTTTAAATCATACTCTATGGTGCACAGCATGTGGATGCACTCTTCAAATTTTATGGAAACATTCCTTACATCCCAATATCTTTATTTGGCATGTAAAGCATCTGTTGTACTGATAGTCATAGAGTTTCAAACAAGACTTCTGCATAATAAAGGTTTTTGTTTCATACATTTTTGTTTCATACACTGTATATATATTTGCATTCCTATAGTCACATATATTTTGTTTTATATATTTTCAAATATATCACAAATAAAGAAATGTGAAAATCTGCTCAACTACTAAAGTAGGCAACTCAATTCCCTCCTTCTCTTTGGAAACACTGCAACTCTGCGAGGAGATCTTTGATAATTGAGGAAGAGAAATTGCACTGTGAAAGAGCAGCGGTGAGGTATTCGGCAGCCAAGAACACGCTCATTCCTTATGTGCAGTCCTAATAGGCTCTGTATTTATCCCAAAGGAAGGCCACTGAGCTTCCCGCTTGTGAAGAGTAGTCGTCATGGCAACCATACAGTTTAACATGGTTCTCTAGGCGATCAAGCCAAGGGGAGTCTACTGGTGTTACACAAGTATACTGTACATGTGATATACAATAACATGCAAACAGACACATGCAGGTGCATTGTTAGAAAAACAAGCTCACCAGGAGGTGTGTTGGGTAGTTTTGATCTCCGAACAGGATCAGATGTCAAGTGAAAACATGACATATGCGAGATAATCTAGGAGGCATCTTGCATTGTAGTTAGTAAACATTTACATAGTGAGGGGAGCATATGGCAGGGCCACACGGTGATTGGAGATTAGCGGTGTGACTGGAGGCTTGCAGGTTTGATCCTTGCAAAGACCATAAATACACTTTGTAAAACACTGCTGCTGCGACTCATTTAACCATAATATAACAAGATGCAATGGGAATAACCCATCAAGACCAAATTTACTCTGAAAGAAATTAGAGATTAGAGATGAAGCCAATAAATCTGTGGTACAATTTAAAATGTGGGCGCAGTATTGTGACTATTCTCAGTGGAGCAAACATTTTACATGTAAATTGCAATGCAATTACGCTTATACTATAAATATGCAAGCAGCACCTCTGCTGCTCACTTAAATGTACTAAATGGGGTGTCGTGCTGTATTTATTTCTTGGAGAACAGCGGAGAGACTGCAAAGAGACTGAAAGAAATAGTAACAACAATGATAAACAAACGAATGACACAGAATGTGGATTGGTAAGCTTTAGAGGTGTCGATAAGCCCTTTTTTGCGTCCAGTCCTTATGCTAAACTAAGCTAATTGACTCCTGGCTCTTGCTACATAAAGTTGACTTGAAATTTGAAATGTCCTCGCTTTCTGTGCAAGGAAATATACCTGTAACGACAGCATGATGAACAAAAACAATTTTTGACATTTTGTAACAGAGTCAGGGCACTTGGTGGCCATTTCTTATGACACAGTTGGCTGATGCTGACCCGCTGTTGCTAGGAGACATGTTGTGAACTTGTGTGGTGCACTCCTAAATGGAGCATGTTGTAGCTTACAAACATTCACGTTTTTTGATTTACATGTCTTGAGTGTTTTATTGTTGATTGAAGATGTTTGTCCCTTTACAACATTTAATATTTGGAATGACCCATTGCTACGCTAACTAGCTCCCACTCAAAAAGTGGCAATTTAAGCCGTGTAGATCACAGATTGCCACCATTCTCAAACACACACACACACACACACACACACACACACACACACACACACACACACACACACACACACACACACTCCCATTTTGCCTGAGAAATAACCGGCTGGGTTAAAACATTGTAGCACAATAAAACGTATGGGAGAAATTAGCAGGTTGAGGGCATCTCATTCTTTTCAGTTGTATCCAGCCCAATTTTTCCCTGCACTTCACCAGTGGTGATGTAAACACTACTACTACTGCTCTACATTTTAAATTTTTGACTATTGCTTACACACTTTTTGCAAAATTTGGCTCACTATGTCAAAACTCTACACACAAGTCAATCAGACATGGCACTTGGAGATTAACAACTCACATCTATGCCAAAATGAAACACTGCAATCAAAACTTAACACTCTTTTCTAAAAATAAAAGTCTTGCAACAAAAGCAGACACATTGGTTAGGTTCTTTTTCACATACTGTACTTTCAAACTGTACTGTAAAATCACAATGGCATTCCTTAACATATACTTTGGCTATATCACAGATATATATCACAGCACTACACATTTTTGTATAGTACAGCTAGTACAGTAATACTGTAATATGATGCAGAATCATGTGACACATACAGTAGGTACAGTCAGGAGTAGAAACTTGAAGACACACCCGTTCTCCAGTTGGAATGTCCTCATCATTGATGCTACTGTGTAGCGACTGAGGTTAGGGTGGACTCTTTGCCCGGCATGGACAGGCCATGATTTAACACATGGTCCACCAGAGTAACCCTGATGTCATTTGATACAAGTCTCCTCACTAGTCCTCGTCTTTGTCCTCGTCCAATTCCAAGTCCAACTCCTCTCTCTCTTTATCCTCGTCGTCTTACGGTCTGCCTCTGTGCTCGCAAAGTTCAATGTTGAAAGCTCAAAGTGGCTTACCTGAAGCCTATTTGTAGTCCTAAGGCTCGGACCAATTGGTGTTCCATTTTCTGTGCAAGTGTTTTCCGGTGTAAGCCCCTACAATTGCCAGATGAGTTTTTGCCAAATAATAACAGGAAATTTCGTGTGTCTAATGTAAGAAATTACGTGTAGTGTTTTGCAACAAGTGTGTTACAGAGAGAAGTAGAAGGTATTGAGGATTTGGTCTAAGCCTTTGTTTTTAGTGCGTAAACAATGGGCAAAAACTGTATTATTAAAGGGAACATTAGTTTTAACGAGTTATGAGTCTACTCTAACGTCTGGTAAAACAGGCCTACACACACACACACACAAACACATACACAAACAGACACACACACACACACACTCAAACACACATAAAGACTGGTGTGACTGCTGCTCCTATTAGCCGACCTGCAACCTGTGAAAAATAAGCAAATACAGTTTTTTAAAATCACTTAGGCCCTATTTTCAGAAATTTCAGAATCTTGACGTCCAGGAGTCTTGAACTCCAGACACAAAACTCATCACCAATGATCAAAATGCACATTTCTTCCAATCTCTAACACTTGTTTCAATTGCTTGGATACAATACACATAAATCTACTACTTCAAAAAGCAATTCACACAATAAATTTCAAATGACTGTCTATTTATTTCATTACAGTGATCTAAATATCAATCGATACTGCTCAAAATGCCAAGTAACTTTTGCATTACTCTTGATGCATAGTTGTAAGGAGACAGAAACAAATATCATGTCTAGATCATTAAAGTTTCAACCTACTGAGATTTGTTGTCACCCATTAGAGCATGAACCAATTAGACTACTTTATCTACAAATGTAACATTTCATCATCATTCTTTAGTGTAATGTACTACTGTTTATCAGACACTGTTTCTATGCATGCAGGTAATTTAGATAAGAACCTGTGGCCAAATCCACAAGACAGAATTGAGGAAGATGTAGAAGTACAGTAAGCACTTCTTTGTTTTGCTTTTTACAGTACAAGCAAGTTGAGGAACACTGCATTTGATGTTTTAGAGTACTGTCTTTTCTTTTCTATTTCCTAGCTATTTATGTAGCTTTCACTCAAATAAACCTATGTTGTGATTGTATTGTATTGTTTTTCATCAATACATTTTGGATTTTGTTCAGTTATTCCACTATGTCTGTAATATTCTCTCTTCTACTGCAGTGCTTTTACAGGGATGTATTTTCATCTAGTACCATAATGAAACATGTATCACCTGTTTTGTACTACAATAATTAACAATTGTACAAAGGATGACACAGTGAAACTATGGGCAGCTTGTGTGTGGGTGATCTAAAGTAAAGTGTCAGTGGTATTTCAAATTAAAGTCGTTTTTTTTAACTAATGTGTGCAAGTGCAAGATTTGTTATCTTGTTGATTTGAATGCATAATGCAACCTTTTGAACATTGGACAGCCTGTGTTACAAGTGATGACCGTTTCGAGTTTTGTGTCTAGAGTTTTGAAAAATTACAACAAGATTCCGAAATTAGTAGCAAAGTGATTGTAAAAAAAACTGTAATCATTATGAATCATCAAAAAGTATAAAAGTCATAACAGGGAAAGTCAGTGTAACACCTGAGTTCATCTTGCAGTAATTGAGCAGCTCAGCTCACCAATGGAGCAACACTTTAGCTATAAAAAAAAAACACACACACTCAAAATACGTTTCAAAACGTGTGAAGAAGCGACCTTCTTTTGGCTATCAGACCAAATGGCATTTTTCCTTTCTTGTTATAACCCTTTATTGTCTTGCATTAATTAGGACACATATTATAGGACATTGACTAAAGTGGTCTTTGTTGATGGACTGCACTCTTGCTTTTAATAACGTCACATTCATAAAGATATAATGCCCAGACATAATAGCCCATTACAGCATGAAACTGCTTAAATATGTTTTGTTGCTGCCTCTTTACTAATGTGAGCTATTGTATTCTTTGAATGGAGAGTCATGGACTGCATGTTGCTACATTTGTGGCTAACGTTGACTGGCTACAGGTTGCATATCACCTTGATAAGTTTAATAAGTATTTCGAATGCAAATTAATGGAGCAGGCAAGATACCCTGTGTTTCCCATGTGTACAATGTGACAAGCCAGACACCATATTGTGATGGATGAAGCTCCAAATGTGTTCTACCAGTCAAATTCATTTGACACACTGGTAATGAGGAGTAGCATAATAAATGATTGTGTCACAAGGTAAAATAAATGAAAGAATTTCTACTTTGCAAATATCAAACACTTTTAGACACCCAGAAATATGTGCCTAATCTCCACTGTGTTTCGCATCTTTACTGCAGGTCTGCTCTCAGTGAAGCAGAATGATTAAAGTAACACTTAACACAACAACTTGACAAGTTGGCTGTGGCTGCACTGCCTCAGACATAAATAGGTGCAATCTGAAAACCACACACCACAGGGTCTCTGTTGAGACACAAGACACACAAATGAGCATATAAATATAATCAGCCATGACTACCTTGGCAAACATTACAATGAAAAAGGTAAAATGGACCAGTATTGGGTGCCAGACACATTTATTGTGGTACAGAGAGCACTTGGTTCTTGCCAATATGCTGCTTTTCTCACAAACACATTTTACACTGTGGTATTTAAATGACACAATTTTGAGGATAATGTCATGGTGCAGGATAAATTCTACCAAAGTCTGTCCACGAAAAAGCTTGTTCACTCCCTATTTAGCCCCATTGTATAAAATTTGGTTGCAGTTCCACCAGAGTTCCAATGGAGGTGATCGCAGGCGGGTGCAAAAGGAATGGGACTCTATGGAGCTAGATGGTTGAATTTCTGATTCCTGATTGCCGTTGAGAAATCTCAGATTTGATTGTAGTTTTTGCAAGTTCAACTAGGATTATAGGTCAAAAGTTGAATGAACGAGTACTCATGTCTTTTCAGTTTCTTACAGGTTGAGTCGTTGTTGCCCATAACATGCTAGCATTCTGCTAATGAATGCTAAGTGGTCAGTGAAGGACTGATTACGACCAGAGATCCTGCTTGATGGCATCCAAAGCGGAACCAGACTGTCATGGTGAATATTTTGGCATGATCTTTAAAACATTAGCAGACCTCTTTCTAGCACGTGTATTGACAGGGAGAGCCTAACCGGTCAGCTGTGTTGTTGATGCCTCAAGAGAACAGCTTGCCAAAGCTGTTCTCCAAAGCTCAAAGCTTGCCAAAGCTCAAAGCTTGCCGTAAAGCAGTACCTCTGGCCTTACGTTGTGTCACTGACATTTTAAAAGGCTTCATACAACAAAAAAGCAACTTTAAAAAAAATCAAACTCCCTGCAGTGTGTATTTCCTTGGCCTCCTCTTTTGATGCATTCAAACATTGAAATTAGTAGACAAAAAATATTATATCCTGATAAAAGTGGATTTTGAGGGGTATCGCTCCATAGAACACCATTTATTCTGCACTCACCTGCAATCACCATCAGTGGAACTCTGGTGCAACTGTTCCCAGTTCAAAGCCTTCCCTTGTTAGAAATTACTTACTTTGGTGACCGCCTGACTTCTCCTCAAGAGCCCCCATTAGGTCGACATTTGTAGTTTTAAGTATTATGTTTCCGCAATTATTATATATTACATATTATTATATAAATAGTGTTCGGGCATTCCTGTTCCCCAGAGGATGAACTGTATTCACTTTGATAATCTCCTGACATCAAGCCCCATCATCAGGTCAAAACTTCAATGTGTTCAATGCTTTACATACTTGCAGCTCAGCTGTCCTTGTGCGTTTAGAGCTAATTAGCTAAGAGCTAGACTTAGATAATCCGGGTAAACAATATACCTGCTAAACATCACCGCTTTAGAATTGTCATTCTGAGCAGATTATCATTTTGACATTGGCAGCTAGCTCAACATTTTTTATTTCTTTTGGAAAATGTTGCCACAAATGCACAAAAATTGGCTGCTGAAAGTCACATTTCCAGTCACTGGTGTCAAAGAGCAACTCTGCGCTTTGCCAAACAAGTAACCCCACAAACATTTGGTTGGATTATAATGGATTTATTTGTGGGTACAGGACAGATACCAACAAACCAAACATCAGTAATGGGAATCACTTGCTCAACCCCCTAAAAATGTCTTTAGCTTTAGCTTCCAGTTACCACAGACAATATGGCATGTCATAGAAACAGTGCACAAGAGAAATTGAAGACACAAAAAAAGTCACTAAATGGCTATAATTATGTTGTGCATCAACGTTCAGGATTAATGGGCTTGCTACTAATAGGCTTGGCGGTAAAGCCCCTTCTCCACTTGTCTTCATTCATAGCGCCTTAAGGCAAACATAATATGCGTGCACTGAATCCTGTAAGATCTTTCAATTAATGTGTGTATGCAATCCTTAACTGAATCATTGAATGTTTACCTTCAAATCCAAACGTTTCATGAAATACATCTATTGTGTGTTTGGTTTCAAGCTTCTAGCTCTAGGTGGCATGTTGATGGATCTGTTGTATTTGCAGATTCTTCAGAGCATTTCAGTTACAAGATAAAAAACATACAGTGATGTGAAATCAGCACTACAAATGATCCCACTTTCAGTCAATTTGCTTTTGTGTTTGTATCAGTTGTTTTTAGCCATCCTGGAGATCCATCCTTGAGGTCCAGAATGAAATAATAACTATTGGATGGATTGCCATAACATTTTGGTTCCAGGGTGAATCCTGAGAACTTAACTGATCCTTTGACGTTTGCTCTTGCACCACCAGTAAGTCAAAGTTTTTGTGTATTCTGTGAAATAGCATAACACAACATCTACTCGGATGAATGTTACATGATTTGGTGATCCAGTGACTTTTCCTCTAGCTCCACCGTGAGGTTCACATTTGTGTTTTCAAGTGAAATTTCTTAACAACTGCCATCAAATTTAGAAGACATAAATGTAAGACATGTCTTCATTGATAATCTCCTTTTATGATTCTATGTTTTCCCGCAAGTTAATTGTAAATGTTAAGCAATACCTGGGACATATTTTACTAAGAGTACAGTCCACATAAATTAGAAGCAATTAGTCTTAAGTAGGCATATTTTGTGTCTGACTAATAAACAGTAAAGTGGCATCAGCGCCTATGTATAACAAAATCAAGTCACTGTAAAATACTTGTCCGAAACACTCCTGAAAGTTTGCAATTTAAAAACGTGCCTGTGAGATGAGGTTTTCCATCAATAAACTTTCCTTTCAAGGCAACAATAAGTATATACTTCATAAATAGCTTTGCTGATGTTTCAGTGTACACATATACTGTGTATGTGTATAACCAGTGTATATGTACATATGTACATATGTATATATATATATATGTAGGGATATAAACTGCACAGATCTGATCCCACAAGCAGAAGAAAACAAACTTTCCATGTAAGAGAAAATATTAAAATATTCAACCCACGCATGTGGAAGTTCAACCTCTATATGCTGTGATACTTTAAGACTGCACTAAACGCCTCTTCTGCAACTACGGAGTATGACAAAGCCTGCTTTTCAAGAGGCCCGTAGACTGAAATTCATTTAATTCACAGATGATAATTGCTGCCTATTTATAGACTTTTCCAACACTGTTGATCGCACTGTTTCCTGACAGAGATAACTTTGCACTGAGTCATCGGCCCAGGCTGTGGTTTGTAAATGATGACAGACTGACTTTGAAATTTTAGTTTCAAAGATTTTTATCAGTCGTCAAAGGAGCTCCTAGGCTATGTGCTTGGATCTCTTCTTTTAACCATTTTATAAATATACATACTGTATGTCAAAATGTGTCAAATGTGAATCTTTGATAATAAACGGATGAGGCAGTTATTTTGTCTTGTTAATGATGCTAATGCCTTCAGAACTCTCCAAGCTGTTTTTAATTTTCTACAAGATTTTAGTTCAAAGTTATTCTTTGATTTGTAGTTAACCATAGACTGTATTTAAAAATACTACCCAGGGCTTGGTTAACTTTTAAAGCTTTTTTTTATGGTCACAACTAATGCTCATTTGTTAGAGTAATTTCAGGCAGGCATGTGTAGAATAAAACATAATTTCCTTGACAACATGGCTATTTCTTTAGCAGTTAATTTTCTAATGTTAGCCCACTCTATCCTTCATGCAATGGATATATATATATATATATATATATATATATATATATATATATATATCCCTCAGTTCAAAGCTACTTTACTTACTTTAAAAATAAAATGTGTTTTTTAAGTGCTTACCCCGTATCTCAGAGGAACATGATAAGGTGCATCCTTGATGAAGAGAGACTTTCAATTTCTTTATAAAGGCAATAAAAAGATCAGTCTTAAGTCCAAAGAGAAATTCCATCAAGACTGGTCGTCTGTTTTATGAAAGGTTCTCAGTAAACATCCCAGGCATTTCTTGTTTACTGCCTTAACCTTTGCACTGTCGTCTCTTGTTGACCAGAGTTCGCTTCTCATCAAGATCATGATAACACTTATGATGGCCAAGTGCTGAATTCCTTTCTTTCCAAACTGCTGCTTTATACTGAAATAAAAATGTATCTTCTCCATGTACGTGCTTGATTGCTTTGCACCTGGCCTTCCACAAGCTTAATTCTGTGTCTTGTACATGCTTGTACAGCACAACACCCCTTTGTTCTCTGTAATGTAATACTTGCTGTTAGACTGCTGATCTATAGAGACCCATTTTCAAGAGTTCCTTCCTTTGATGTAATGTTTTCGTCATGATGCAACATAGAAAATTCTTTGCAACCTCTGAGATCTGAGCAGATTTCATAAGGGAAATCGCCATGAGGGGGAGAGAAATATGATTATTTCGACCAATTTCTGGGTTTCTCTGTGTTGGTATGTGAAGCTGCTTGTGGGGAGGAAAAAACTTTATCGCAATGAATGCAACAAAAGGTTAAAGCCTGATCCATAAGGCTACATCCATAAAATACATTATTTAAATACTTTCTCTAAAAAGATCATCCTTTCTAGTCTCTTCGAATATGTTATGCATGACAGTAAAATTTGATTGATACAAGAGGAACATCTACATAAAATTGAGCTATGCATTAAAACGTTTGGATGTCTTTCAGTTATTCCCCTGGAACGATACTACCATGTGACCTCTATAAGGCTCTATGTGGTTACTACACATTACCTTCCAGCGCTTACACACAACCTCACTCCCTCCTTTTCCCTCCACTTCAATAGAGCAAAAAAAAAAAAAAAGGCTGAAATGAAATTTGGTGTCCTTGTGTCCTTCAGTGATCACTCTTCCCGTGAGGCTCAATGTTTGGAGGATAAAAAAACGTGGTGAAAATGGATTAATTACCGCGGTCACTTTCCACTTGCAGCCCAGGAGACTCGCTGTGGGACTCAAAGATTCACCTAGTCTCCCACCGCTCCTTCCATCTGCCATGTCACACCTATGGTTCACAGCCAGCGCACCGCAGCTCCTCCAGCCCACAGGGCAAAGGGGCAAATTAGATATACCTGGCTTGTCACAGGATGCTTGGAAACTCTGGGAAAATAACAAAGGTGAGGGTTAAGGGTTACGTGCGGAGAGGGTGAGGGGGCGGTTAAATTGGCTTGACAAGAGCTTTGAAGCCCACCGATGTGTGTGTTCACTGCTCCCTGTGAAAGCACCACAGGATTTGCCATATCTTTGGCAGTAAGCTCCCTACCAGAGAGTGAATGTCAGCATGGCAAGGCAACGTCCTCCTGTCTCTCCGAGGCTTGTCATTCACACAGGGTTCTTTTTTTTCCTCCTCCACAATAACACACTTCATTCTTCCTTTTTCTCCGGTTCTACAGGAGTTTAACACGTCTCTCTATAAGTCTGGCACATCAATGGACATTCATGTGTTCTTGCACCAATGGCTCCACGGCATCCCACATTAGTACTGACCTGAATTGAAAGAAGAGCGCCTGGCAATGTGACCAATGCTGTCAGAATTCAGCACATCACTGCCTTTACATGCTCTACAGCCACACAAAATCATCAAAGGAACCAAATCACTACTTTGTAAAGTATTACATTTTACAGTACAGTGAGACAGGCATTGTGTTTGCTGGACTTACAGCTGCTAAGAGGATGATTGCAGCCCGTTGGAAGCCACCTCATGACTTATCTGTTTGTAAATGGGTCCTCTCTTTTTTGGATGTTGCATTCATGGAACTATCCACAGCTTGCATTAATGGAGCCCCAGGACAGACTTTTGACACTTGGCTTAACATTGCTGAGTCTATAAAAAATCTATGCAATGAATTTGTGTTAAAGTCTTTGCTCATGTTTGCTTCTGTTTGCATGTGTGATTGGTCCCCTGTCTAGTGTCTGTCGGCCTATTTATGCGTTTCTGTGTGTCTGTTTGTGCATGTATTATTTGTAAGCTGTGGACGTCACCATTTCTGTTGTGTTCTTTTTTTTGTGTGTGTCCCTCCCGTTCTTCTCTGTATCTTTTGGCCCTGGGACATCTTTTTATGTTCCGGTGTTTTGCCCATAGTTTGTTTGTTTTTCCTTAATTTGTAGAATAAACATAAAAAAAAACATTTGATCACATAAAAACAGTAAGATGGACATTATTGACCAACCCTGTCTCCTATACAGTGTGACACGTAATGGTTGTTACTCATGTGTTTTGGTGATTGATACATGGATAATGTCACTGTCTACATTTCTTTCAGATTGGAGTGTTAGTGTTCCACATGTGCAAGGCTGGATTTACTGGATTTCCTGTGTATTGTGTACAGCCTTTCTATGCAGGATACTAGATGCTTTCAACACATTTTCATGAACAGGTTCGCGAAATAGCATAAAAAACAGAATTGCCAGGATTGCTGTGTGTTGATTACAATTACAAATTATTGTAGGAACATGCAACATGTAAGCACATCATGATGTGTTGAAACTATAGTATGTTTGACAGGGCATCTTCAAGACAGGATTGAATTAAAGCAGGGCCCACTTTAATTCCCTGTTGTGAGGCACATATTTCCAAAAAAATCCTAGAAACAGTTCACACAGTAAACCACTGAGCCCTGGAGTTAGTTTGTCTTGGCCCTGAGGCATCTGGTCACTTTGCAGAAGTAGAAATGTATTCCTTCCGTGAGTGCAGGGATGTCGTTACGCCTATTTTAGGGGGGCTGAAGCCACCCCAAAATGTTCCTGAGCACCCCTAAATGACAATAAGATAAACATGCTATGAGCTACACAACAAAACCATGAAAACGTTAAATGCTTACTTGGTATGTGCGGATATTTCATGGAAAGTAAATGTGAAATATACTAAACAAAATTAGAAATGCAACACTTGGGTTTTTTGCCCCTATTTTTCACGTGTTGAACTCAAAGATCTAAGACTTTTTCTATGTACACAAAAGGCCTGTTTCTCTCAAATAATGTTCACAAATCTGTCTTAATCTGTGTTAGTGAGCTCTTCTCTGTCTTCTTCGTAAATTACGAAGACAAACTGCAGTCAGGTTAAGAGAGAGAGAGAGAGAGAGAGAGAGAGAGAGAGAGAGAGAGCAGAACTACCCCTAACTCTAACCACAACACTAAATATTGAATGGTTTTCGGAGCCCCCACATGGACACCCCCAACACTGTTAAACTGCACATTTTAGAGTGGCCTTTTATTGTGGCCAGCCTATGGCACACCTGTGCAAAAATCATTCTGTCTAATCAGCATCTGGATGTTAGATGATAACATGACATAAACTGTAATCCAGGTGGCGTTGCATTTCTTACAATATTATAATATACATATTGTCTGTTGTAAAACAGCTCTTTCTAACTTTTTAAGCCGCATCTGAATTGCAGCATCATCTGCAGGCCTCGGTAATAGATTACGCTGGCCTGTACATAATTAAAATCAATGAAATAAAATCTTATAAAGATTTTACAGTGCAGATTTTTGATATTTTCCCATTTTCTACTGCAGCACTGCCCGTTCTTTAAAATCTGACTTTATGTAGTTAAAGCTACATACTGTATTGTGCAGAAATATACACAAATCTGTGTGGGTGGGTCAATGGAGAAAACAGTTTGTTTTTGTTTCTGACTCCAAGGGCAAGAAAAGAATGACTTTTGTAGTGGATCGATGTTAACTCTGGCTTGAGTTTCATGGTGGTTTACCCACTGCAAAGGTAGAATTCTCCATCATGTCCTCGCTGCAGGATAAAGTCCTCCCCTTTTGAGGAAGTCTCAAAATGGAGCCTCCAGGCAGACTTTGTTGATCGAACAGTTTGAGTGTTACCCTCACCACGGGCAGAAATCCACTCTCACACACTCTGGCTCTGCTCCCAACGAATGTTTATTGTGTGTATTCTAGAAAAAGACACTGTGGGCCATTGAAGCCATTGGTTTTCCTGTAAGACTATTTATTGTTCCAACTACAGCCTTGGGACAAGATATGGATGTATGATGTTTGTAATATGACAATACTGATGATTCAAATTATTGATGGTATTGCAAATGAAAAAAACGTTCTGCATACTGATCTGACATAAGAAAATCAAAAAAACACTAAGCCTCTTTTAACACAACGTTCTTGTTTACAGCGCATTTTGCTTCAACATTTAGACTTTTGAAATCCTGCCATCCTTACGGTAGTTACAACTTCTGTTTAGATGATAGGCAGTATACATTTGTTTCTTAAATATATACTCCCCAATTTTTAAATGAGGACACAACAAAATGTTTGAATGAGTGGCTGTAGAATAATAAAAACCATTTGCGTGGCATGAAGGGATTGCCTGTCGGAGACATGGTTGGAAACAGGAAAAACTGAGCAGAACAAAAGTAGGACATTGGGATGCAGCTGGTGGATAGTCAGATAAACTAAGTTTTAGTAGGCTGATGTTTCCGTTGACAAAATGCATGGTATGATGTAATGAAAATGACGCAAAACTACAATTAATACTACAGAGAGATTAACAGTGTGGTTCCAGAAGTTGAAACAAAAGTTCGGGCTCCTGTTGCAGTCCGTAGGATATCAACCTTGTTTTAAGAAAAACGTGCTTTATTCTTATCTTATGGATAACTACTACACTACCCACAATCCTCAGCATAACAGCGACATCTCTGATTGGTCGAACTAACTTTTAAAATGGCAATGTTTGTTTTTTTACCGTAATGTATCGTACCGGCAAACGGCTAGAGCGAGCTTTTACCATCGAAGTCTATGATAGTTTCTAAACGGTCTTGTACTGTGTGTACGGTGTACTTGCCTTTTTTGCGCCAAATCAAATGTTTAATTGTCATAATTCCTAAAAAGTCCATAAAAGTAGCTGGCTGGCTTGGTTCCAAAATTAAAACTCTTTATATCAGCAATTTTTGAAACAACAAAGGAACAATTAAATGGGGAAAAAACACTTCCGGAACCTGAGCCGTTAAAAAAGTGAGCAGTCACTGTTGAGCTCTGCAGTAATAGTAGTAGTGTAATACGATTATTATTCACAGTCATTAAAGGTTTGAAAACAGAAAATACCAACTACGCTTTTGTAACATCAAAGTAGTAATTGTGTTAAAATTACAAAAAAGGAACAAAACTGTTGCATTAGCAAGACACATAATTAAATATGTGACTCACTGTTGAATATCATTGAGAAGTAAAAATGTGGTGAACATCTCATGAGGCAACTTGTTTTTGTGAATCCTATTTTGGGAAGGTGAACATAAATAAAATACATATGTAGATGAAAATGTATATTGACATGGTAATGTGAAGATGTACCTTCTGAGCTTTGAAATGTTCAAAATAAGCTTTAAAAGATCTGCAAATAGTTTTAGTGATTACGGGGTGATAAAAATAATGCCGTCTCAGCAATAATAAAAATGTGTCGGGCTTGTTGTATGGGAAAAACATTCTCTTGGGGTGCATTCCTACGACAGTTCTGTCCTTTGCCCAATGCAAGTAAAAATATTTCTCCATACATAGGATATTTATTGTAGTGAAGTACAAAAGCCATTTCACTAAGGAACACTGCACTGTATAGAATTATAGTTTATATATCCCATCACAGATGGCAGATATTGCTTACATCTAAGTGGTTCCACTATAGCGTGCTTGGCTGTCATGTTGGGGGGGGGGGGAACTGACAGTGAATGCAAACACTTGAGCTAAAGATATCACAAACACTGAATGTCACTTATAAAGAAAATAGGGAAAGATATGAGGGAGGGAGGGAGAAATACATGGAGATAAAGCTCTCTGGCACTTTAATGGTACTGTACACATCCTTACAGTGAACCCAAAGAAAAATGCGATTACAATCGAAATTGGTTCTGCACACAAATGCAGATGTCAAAATATGATGGTGTGGCTGTTCTCTGCAGAAACAGTGGGTTGAGCAGTTACACTCTCTGTGTGTCTGTTGATTCCAGCAGTCACGTTTTTTATGCTGCAGCTGCAACAAGAAACTGAACCTGTGGTTTCCCATCCTCAGTATGTACCCCGTGGCAGTGTTAAATTCCATGTTTCTGCTCTCATACCCTTACTGGCAGGAGCCGGGTTTGTTTTGAAAGATTGGGTCTTGACACAAGCTTCTTTAAGATCTCCTCTGCGTAAACAAGGGTCAAAAGCGTTCTTCAGACAAACCCCAAACCTTTGGGTAAATGATCTGTACCAGCAGCGCTGTGCTTTCTGCATAAACATAAGGCCCCTGTCAGCCATTTTTACAGTCCCAATCTTGCACTTGTCAGGCATGACACAGTTTGATTAAACTTGTCAACACTTCTCTTCTCCTTGGCTTACGACTGGTGGCAAACGCAATCACCTCAGGATGCACCCGCGGCTGCCGATCTCTCCACTCACCTCAGGTCACTCTCATAGCACCATGCATTGTTCCTCCGCTGCCATACAGCTAACCTCAGCAGAACTGGAAATATAGCATTATCATATTATTTATGAGGGCTGGCCTTCTGGGATGCATCTCAAGAAGGAATACCAATTGAGCTCTCCTGCCGTCCTGCTGCCAGGCCAGCCTCCTGGGCTAAGCACTTTCACTTCTGCTTTCCGGGTAGTGTTATCTTCAAGTTGAGCTTCAGTGGGTGTTATTTATTCACCATTTAAGCACACACCGTTCATATACTGTAGGTGCCTTTGTCAGAGTCCCATATTTGCAACTCAGACAGGAACAAACTATAAACCAGATTTGTGAGATTGTCTTGCACCTGATGATTCCCTGTTAGTTAGCATTAAGTTGAGGATTTGGTTAATATGTCTGAGTTCCATGGTGCCTCCCTGGTGCCAACACAAGGATATGATCTACTGTTTGTGTTGGCGACAGACAATCCACCAATCTGTCCACTGGGCTGTGAAACACAGAGCTTCTCCCAGTATTTGGACTGACGGATTAGATTGTTAGCAGAAAGTCATTATTTCCAGAAAGCACACTAATCTGCAATAGCTGTCCGAAAGTGAGACCTTCACATACCCTCCAGCCAAGATAGTGTTTCAGAATTCACATTATAATATGAAGCTAACAAATGTGATTTCACTGGCATCAGAATCTGCAGACCGATCATCGGACCGTGTCACAAATGATCCACTCTGAAATAATTTAAGGCTGAGTTTATTAGGACATAACACTGCTAATTAAAATTACATCTTTTTTTATCTTGGATGTGAAAATATTATAAATGCATTCACTTTGAAATTCCCTGTTTTAGCAAGATAAGCTGTCTTGAAACCTAACAAGGACCTAAAGTATTGTCCAGCAAATCAGACAAACATCCAGAGTTCTAAATTATCCAGCGTTTCCCCTTTTTTTCTTTTGTAAGGCTCAGTGTTTCCTTGAATAACTCGTCTGAATTAAATTTCCCCTAATAAATCTGCTTGGCATACTCTGCCAGTATCTCTTGGAGTGATTGCACATGCTCCTCAAGAAAAGGCTTTGAGTGTGTTCCTCTGCATGACAAATAATTGGCTAAATCTGAAACATGGCTGAACAGTCAAAACGGAAAGGGACTCTTTTGTTTTAAGTCGGGTAACTTTTTTAGGGGAAGGACTGGAAAGCGAAGTATTTGCCTTTTTAAGCAATTTGACTCAAAATGGTCTAACTAGAACATTTAGGGAAGCATCAGATTGAGGTAAAGATTTCACATTCTTCACTCCCCAATGATACCCACTCCTGTTCCACAACTCAGTTGTAACAAACACAAATCATCTGTTGGCTGCATGCATGTCATCCAGGACTGATAGTTGCAGACACATTGCAAAAATTGCCTCATCACCTGTGAGCATTCTCTCTGATTGTTCTTAGCTGCAAAATATAGAGAAGCAAAAGGTTGAGGGCTGGAGTGTGGCATCTTGGGAACGCACTGGCCTCAGCAGCATGTTTCCTTTCATGCCTCATTCATTCACTTTATCACCTCATTAGAAGAACGTTAAGGTGTGGAGGATAAGTCTTTCTGTCTTAGGCAACCTGAGACAGAAGGCGAGCAGCCATACTCCATCTTCTCCTCCCCTGGGTCAGCTCCCCACACCGCTAGTTGCATGCGTGGCTAACATTTCTCTGAAGGGGGGGGTTGCAAGCTGCAACATGAGAACACTTCATCTGGTGACACACATCACACGTATGGTTTAACCAGTAGACATTTACAGATGTGGGGATAGGAATGTGAAAATACAAAATTCCTGTTATTATTTTGATCCTTTTTTTTTTCATATGAGATATGCTCGCAAATGTCGCCTCAAATTACTATTTGTATTTCTGTCTACTCTATACACAAGACATGATTTGCATGTCTGTCCATCTGGGAAAAGCTCCTCTGTTGTTTTCTGAGGAAAATTGTGATCGTCATTTGTGATTTTGCGCTTTATAAGTCAAATTAATTTCTAAAACCTGCAATTTGTTTTTATTTTCTTTGGACAATTCATTTATTAATTGCCATTTAATTTATATATTTGTTTAATAAAATGTTGCCTCATTTAATTCCCTTTCTACATCATTTTTATCAATTTTATTTACCCAATTCATTCATTTAACTAAAAAGGTATAGTAAAGATGGAAGGTACCATTTACAGTGAGCACTGTTTGAAAGGCTTTGTCCCTTGTGTTGCTATAAAAATCGTAGCATTGCTCCACACACAGAACCTATAAGCTACTTTTATTCAGAAAGCAATGAACCCACATTGGGCAAATTCCAGTAAGTATTTACATACACGCAGGTGTGTACTACATGTACTGTGTGTCTGTCTTGTCTGGTTCCACATCTCATATCCCCTGGTGCCAAACCACCTCTAAGCAGAAAGATAGCAGTTGCTAGCATCATACAGAGGGGATAAATTGCGCCTCCTCCCTGGATTACAAGAGAACATCGGTCAGACCTGCCCTGGATACATAACCCAGATGAAACCATGAGAACGAACACACACACACACACACACACACACACACACACACAGACACAGACACACACACACACACACACAGACACACACACACACACACACACACACACACACACACACACACACACACAC
>NC_048415.1:12625786-12638567 GCF_013103735.1 Etheostoma cragini | reverse complement strand
TTTTTTGGGGTAGAACTAAAATAGTATGTCCCAACCAGATATGACATTAATCACGAGAACCATCCGCACTGATTTGGAAAAGGTGAGAGGACAAACTATTGTCCTCACTGTATCACGGGATCGCTGTGCAGAATACAAATGGAGCTTTTCATTTCATGTGTCAGGGTCCCACACAGTCAGGAGAGACAGCGCTGTAATGTCAGAGTTTTTAGGAGCTCTATCATTATGCTCTGCCTTTATATTGATTTCCTCTGGCCTCACTATGTCTTGAATCCTCTTCTACAAATTGCCTTCACATTATTGGGATATAGCCGTAGCACAGGCCACTCCACAACTGTTTGTTGGATGCATACTTGGTTCACATTGCTTTTTTTAGAGAATAAACAATAAGTAGCTCTGATAAGTGAACATCCTCTTTGATGTTTAAGCTGTAGCCTTTATGTATCTTGGGGTAAATGTACAAATGGATAGATTGAAATGAAATGTTCCAAGGAAAGGTATAATCCTATATGACTATATTTAGTTTCTTAGTTGTCTCCTGAAAAGTAAGTAAGAATTATGACTATAAGAAATAAATATATACATGCACATTTTGACTTTAAACGATTTTAAAATGGGTGTTCTTTCACAGTTGTTTTACTGGAAAACTAAGTTGAAATAGCAACAACTATTGGTTCGTATGGGTATGCTGGTGTAAGGCTGAATCTCAATTCTCTATCTTACCCCTACCCCTTCCCCTAGGTTTTACGCGTTCATGTGAGACCTAGTGCTGTCCCAAAACTGTTTTTGATTAAGAGCTAGGGCTGAGACGAAGGGGTGTGTAGCCCTTCAAACCAAGTGAGGACACAAGCTTTACTAGTAAACAAGGGCTGTTGTACAACAAGGAACAATGGCTGCCGCATCGACCAGAAAGACCCATAAGTATTTTCGGCTTAAATAATTAATTTAAAAAATACGACAGTCTTGTTTTGTGGTCTCTACAGCCCTGTGCATATATACTTGCAACTCTGTTCTTAATTGAAACTTTTTAAAAATCGCTTGCTTGCTATGCTAACACTAATTGCTAATTGTTAAAGTTGATTCGCACGACGATTCGCATTTCTCTGCCTTGAATGGACTCCATACATGTCTACAGTTTTAACCATCAGCAAAGAATTCCGTTTGATATCAGTGCACAACACTTCTTGCTTTGGAGACATCAATACGTGCTTCACATATACCGTCCTGTATCACACGGGGACACAGGAGGACACCCGGATGCTGATCTACTTTCCGGATGAAAACGAGCAGAAGTTTCTTAAATCATGTGTTAATGTTGTACCAATTCATTATTGCATCGGCACTGTATTATTGTAATCATTTGTAATTAATTACTGTTCATGCACTTGTATATTGTTGTTGGTTTTGATATGGGACACTGATGAAAGCAAATTGAGGGAAAGGTTACTGGCCAACAGGCAACAGGCTGGTCTGGAACATTAGAACAGCTGTAGTTTACTTGTTTGTTTGTGGTCTTGTGTGTCTTTTTTAGTTTTACACATTTGAGTGCCTTTTTATTTGGACATGTAAGTTATGGTTGTAATAATTGATAATGGTTCTGTAATATATTATATTTTATGTCATTTTTTGCCTGTTACATTTAATTTATTGGGCAATAAAGACAGATTTCTGTTGACAAAATGTTTTTCTGAACATTAATGACATTCAAAACGGTGATAACTGAAACAGATATACACCACACCATGTGCTTGTATACACATATGTATTGCACACAGCCCTAAATACTACACAGATAAGAACATCTGCCTCTGCACCACCAAAGTGAACATAAAATATAAAAAATACTGTAGATAAATATATAAATGCATATGACACTGTTGTCAAAACCCATGCAATCGACGTACACACAATAGCAGACGGCATCATGGAAGTTTGTGATCAATGCCGTATGGCGATGTAACCAAATCATGTCCCATTTCACAGGAGTGTGTTTTCACCCCTAGCCCTCACCACTTGGTTTCAAGGGCCAAGGGCTAAGGGTGAGGTGTAGGGGTAAGATGGAGAAATGGGATTCAGCCTAAGTCTAAGTACTCCACAGACATTAATCCAAAACGAGCTGCATCTCATGGCCCTTAAATTGCCTCCCTGAGTCCTCTACTTGCCTTCCTTCTGCGCATCATGGTCCCTCCCACCATGGAGGCACAGAAGAGATGCAAGGAAATCATGGGAGGAGAGAGGCAATGAGCAAATGTGTTTTAGAGGGAGGAGACGTCCTTTCTTCTGAAGCACCACATTCATTTGTGGGAGGAGTTAGCAACTCTTTAAGCTTTCACGGCTTCCGGGAAGTCTGCTATTGTGTTTCGTCTCCTATAGCTCCTTGATGCTTGCAGAAATATGAACTTTGAGACAGCCTTTACCGAGGAGGAACAGAATAACTTCCGGTTCAGCCGAGGACTGAGGAGTTGAGAAGCTATCAAATAAGGGCCACAAGATGCAGCCCTAGTGGCTCTTTCAAGTAGCACAGGAAACAACCTTTGACCTCCTGTCTAACCAGGAAATAGATGCATGTGCCATGTGTTATATATATTCAGTTCATCTGTGAAAAGCAGCATCATCTGTGCAAATCTTACACCTTTGGTAGCCTTGTTGGTAAGTAATACAATTTTGTGTTTTTTCACCATTTCTAGTTTATTGTTTCACTCACGGTGTTGCATTTGCAAAAGGGATATTTTATACACAACATTTACTGAAGCTCAGTTGTGAGTCAGAATATTATTTGTTGTTTTCATTCTTACTACGTTTATATTTGAAATGCATCTACATTATTTTGCGGTTTTACGGTAAAAATAGGCAATTATGTAGATGATATCATGAAAGTTGAAGCAATTCATGTTACACCTTTGTCTGCCTGTTTTGTAAGTTCATATATTGATTATATTGTTTTCTGTGTTGTCGCACCCTTTCTTCTTGTCAATAAACCGTTTGCCAATTACATAACAATTGTAAGAGGGATGAGGGGAAAGGTATCATCAGGCCGTCATGTCACAATTGCTTTTCTCCAAATAGGCTGCTTTAATGCAGACTTTTTATAAATCTAAAATCTCAGCATGCACTTTAAAAATGAAATTTTCTCTGTCACAGCAAGATAAGTGTCTGATTCCAAAGGTGCCTGCATATGAATACAAATTTGCTTTGTGGGTTTAGCAGGGTGTGCTTTAATGTACCAGTCTGCCAATCAATGTGTACATTATCGATTTCTTTTTTTTTTTTGGTGTTCATTGATGTGACACTTGTTAAAATATTAACCTTGTGAACTGCCAAATAGCAATAGAGATGTAGCAATTTCATGACGGGCAACTTTGAATTCATAAACTTCCGAGGCCAAGCCTAGTCAGTGAAAGCTTTTCCTTTAAAAGCAATTACACTGGAGCATAACTTGATTTTGAAGAAGACATCTTTGAATTATTCATCATAGGCATTGGGTGATATGGAGAGGATTTCAAGTTTTACACAGTTTTATAGATTTTCAGTTTGGAACATACAGTGAATTCAACATGTCAAATGTTGCCCAGAAGGGGAAACTGACTTGTAGGCAGACTGTAAGGTATTGTTGCTGCTGCGTTGTACAGTCAGTGGTGCCTATGGGAATCTATTTTTCAATTGTTTTTCTTTTTTTATCTCCATTTAATCTTTTTGATTACATTTTTTTTTTAATTTTTTTTTAACTTGAAGCCAAGCTGCTACTGCTTTGTTTCTCTTTGATCATAAAAGCAAATTAACAAAACACTAATTTGGGTAACAACATCACTGAAGCAAATGATGTTAATAAGAAACATAATTATTAACTTGTGTGCACACACACTTTCTGACTGGTAATTTGCACTCTGTGTAACAACAGTACGCACACAAATCCAGCTGAAGTTCTGACCTTTTCATTAAAATTTAAAGATAATGTTTACATCTTATATAGGACAAAGAAGAAAGTTGCAGACTGGGGAGATACATGGATGGGACACTTGAAAAAGAGTCAAAGTGGGATTTCAACTCACAATTTCAGTTGTAAATAGCACGTTTATCTCGGGCAGCAGGGTGTTTTGGTGAGAGAGGTGAAAAAAGCTCCAGGTTAAAGACGTCGAATTACCTCCAGAGTAGCTGTTCTATAGCTGAGCTGACCTTGGACCTTTTCTGTGAAAAGGACTTTTTTGTGTAGAGAATCAATAATCATTGCGTTTCTTCTGGACCAGGTTGTTCCCTATTATTGCTGGACATTTCATGATATAACATGAAATGTTTTTTTTTTCATAGAAAGAACCACTTGCAATTGATGGACATGCAATGTCATAACCTTAGAATTTGTCCTCATTAAAACTGCCAACAACAGTTACTTCAACAAAAGTATTTTATGTTATTGTTATCATTATTTTAAACCCATCAAAACAGTTTCATTATGGTTCTGCCACAATTCCAGGCTGGTGGTGGTGTAATTTTAAGGGTGGCTTTGAGTGCCTGAAAAAGATCAAAAATAGTTGTTAAATTGCAAATAATGTTTTATGATGAGGAAAAGTCAAATTAAACACTGAACAGGTTCAATTAAAGATATAATTGCCCTAGGCAACAACAAAAGCTGACAGTAAGGAGAGAGAGACTTGACATAAAAGGTACCAAGAAGCAGCATGAGCATTCAGATAAGGACGCTCCTCATTTCAGCAGTGATGTGTGCAGTCTACGAAACTAACTGTCCAGTTGAGGAAGGAAATTGGGGCTCTTGACTGTTTTCAGAATGCAGAGTATTTTCAGTTTGAAACCTTTAACAACATTAAGAGTTACTGTATTTTCTAAAATGTGGAAACATTTAAAGAGTGTAAAATGTGGTATCTACTCACTATTTACTTTTTTAGGTTTAACCAAGGTTGATTTAGGATCATTTATGTTACAATGCTAAGCTAACCTGGGCTCATAGAACAAAGACACTAGACAAGACACGCTAACCTAGCTTGTAACATTTATGGCATTGTCTCCTTTCCCTGCGTGTTGCTTTAATGTGAGAATGAGACCATCATGTGTCATTTCTCAGTCTAACCCTCTCATCAGGCTAACTACACACACTATCAGCAGACACAGACTAAAACAACAACAAAAACACACACACACACATTGGCCCGACTTAGGAAATACTCTCTTTGAAAGATATGTGTAAAGGGCAAATATGTGCCTCCACTTTCAGAGTTGTGCATGTGAATACTGATTGCCTCCAAGCTGAGTGTGATTGTATTAAGAATGGCATTCACGTAATATCATCATCGTCTTTATTTCATTACAAATTAAGGAATGAGTAAGACTTTGGTCATTTGGTGGATGCTTTTATCCCAAACAAGACAAAGCACATTTGAACATGGATGGTCTGAATTGACTGTTTGATAAATTCCTCCAATAAAAAGCAAGTCATCTCAACTCTACCAATATAAGAACAAATGTGTTTCTGTATGGCTGTGCCTTCTATATAGATCATTGACTGGGAAGGGGAGCTCTAGCCTCAGTCTTTGGGCTAGCCATCAAGTACACACTTCTTTTGTCATGACTCTTGAAATACAGGATTGGACCCAAATGTAGACAACTGGGACAAACATGAACAGCTCAACGTTTCAATGCCCAACCAAATGGCTTTTCAACTTCAACAAACTGGCAAAGAGTAGGTGAAAAAGAGGGCCAGTATTTGAACTGAGAGGCTGATGAGGCAATGAGATGCAGGTGAGATGGAGGTAAGGGAAAGCCAGGCAACTGCAGAGTTGATGAGGGAAGTGGGTACAGGTGTGTGGATGGGTGAGGCAGTCAGGTGACGGGGAAGGAGGGAAAGTCTGAAAGAATCATGAAAAATGGAATTGACGGTACCTAAGGTAACAGAGAATGTGGCTTTAATGGAGGGACAGAGAGACGGGGTTCTACATTTTTTTTTTTTCTGTGCACATGCACTAGTGTTACTTTTAAAACGTGCAACAAATGTATTTTTATTGCACTATTTGCTATATTTGTCCTTCTTTCCCGGCACTTTCACCAACTTTTCAATTTATTTTAGAGTGAGATGGTAAAATGACTTCAAATCCAACGTGGTCATAAGTTGGGGTCATTCTGAAGAGGAATCTATGGAAAGTTTCAACAAACCTCTGAACGACAGTTCAGTTTTGACAGTTCAAATTAGAAATGATGTAGTCCTATATGGTCATAACTAGGGTCATTCTGAAACGAAAGACAACAACCTCTGAAGGAACACATTTATTTGTTTGATTCATAAGAGTTTAAAAATGAGGACATTCATATAATATAATATAATATAATTTGAACTCACTTTCACTGTACAGTCATGTGTTTATTTTTTTTGCTGATATCACGTTCAACAAGGCTTTTTTGTAATATCCATCCATCCATTATCTACAACTGCTAATACTATTCAGACTTGTGGGGGGGCTATGACCATCTCAGCTGCCATTGGGTGAGAGGTTGACAGCTAGCCAAACTGTCACAGGGCCTACACATAGAGACAGGCCATTTACACTCACAGGGCCAACAATTACCCAAACACCTGCGTTTCTTTTGACTGTGGGAGGAAGCAAGCGTTGGGAGCGTCTTTTTGCATTGCAACTTTGAAATTAGTTTTGCAGTAGGCAAGGCAGCTCTATTTATATAGCACACTTCAGCAACAGGGCAATTCAAAGGGCTTTACATTAAAATAAAATTATGTAAGAAAATGGTTGTGTGAAAAAGATCAATTCCGCAAGTCCCTGAGCAGTTGCATGCACCGGTGCATGTAGAGCTGAGAATGATATGCACATCTCCAATTTTAGCATTTTAAAGCACAAGTAGCTGCCAAACGTACTGCAACAATGGCACAGGCACATAAATGGCTGAATGACTCACACTTGCTTCTCAATGTCAAAAAGATAGATTGCATGTTTTTTAGTAAAACACACACTAAATCTGACTGTGATCCTAAAATATATATATATATATATATATATATATATATATATATATATCTCATCTAAACAGTCTCATGTATTAAATATGTTGTTATTTTTTACTCTATTCTGTCTTTTAAAAAACAAGTGAAAAAGGTTATGCAAACCACTAAATATAATCTGACGAATTTAAGATACATTAGGAACTGTCTGACAACAACAGTAGCAAAGCTGTACGTGAATGCCGTGATCATCCGCCACCTAACATACTGCATGACAAGCTGGACCCAGTTCGACACTGAAGCCTACTCTTTCCCTTTACAAGCACGCTCTCAAGGTATTAGACAGAAAACACAAATTGTATCATCAATGCAATGTTCTTAATAAGTATAAAATCCTTAGCTGGGAAAACATAACAAAACACACTGATTCATGCCTAATTTTTTAATATTCCAAATGGTAAGGCTCCACCACCACTCTGTGCCTCAATAAAACATTAAAACAGTGAAACTACACGATCTGCCCTAAGAGGGGACTGTGTAGTCCGTCTTAGGACCAGTGCTTTTAGTCACTTATGCTTCTCTGTAAGAGCTTCTAAATTCTGGAACATTGTACCACATCAGATAAGAAGTTGTTCTTCCCAAAACACTTTCTCCCGACACTTTAAGGACTGGCTTTTGAGCAGTCGGAACACTTTTAAATCTTAATACCTACATCACACCATGCATTCTGAAGTAATGTAAACGTTAATGTGGTTTTCCTTGTGTATGTTTTTTTTGATAATTTCTTTCCCTCTCTTTCAGTTTTTAGTCTCCATAAGTGATGGCCTGTCCTCTGTTGCTGCTGTCTTCTTCATGTGTCTTGTTTTGGGTTTTTGTTAGTTCTTTAATGTGCTTTTAAAAATTGTATTGTATTGCTGACATGACATCCTGCAACATCTGACCAAGTCAATTGATGGTTCTCAGGACATCTTGTCAAAGGACTACAGTTAAAATTAGCCGGCTTGCTCACACAGGCACATTTACAGAAATGTTTATGATTGTGTGCTGTCCTCATACATATATGATATATATTAACATCTGTTGAAAAACTAAAGTTTTTATCACCAGGAGCGATGATTTTAATCATCTGACCACCAAATTAAATCTTACAAGCCCCACTTATGAAGCTTTACATTCATTTTAGGAGCCTATGAAACATTGTATGCAGCAAATATGTTCAAACGGGTCGCCTCAATCAAATCCTGGATTAGGCCTCATCTACTATCAGTGATCGGGGATTAGCAAACTAATCTGGCGTTCAATTACACAAAATGACAGATGGAATGATTCGTTAACTACACTTGAAACACAATTTCACGTCAGTCAAACGTCCATGTTTTCACACCGGCTGCTTCACAAATCCGTGTACAGCGCAAAGTTATTTCTCCTTGAGTGGCGGGCCACATAGAGCAGGGACCTCCCTCAGGAGATAGAGAGCATTTCATTTTACACTGACATCATCACCTCTATCTTCACCATCCCGCTGAGGGTTGCTGGGGTTGTCAACCGTGGGGAAATGAAAAAGGAACTCAAGCTTTTGCCAGAGTCAAAACAACGTGAAAACTACATTTGTGACCACAGAGCAAAGCTGGTATCAAAATTGCTTGGATCTCTCCAGTTGGGAAACTTATTTATGTTGTTGTATTTCAATGTCCCTGGTTTATCTCTCTCTGTTTTGCTGCAAAATAGCCTGAGGAATTACATCACCCTCAAGGGTAAACACAGGGGGTATAAAAAGACAGGTTTTGCTCTATAGGAGGAATCAAACTGCTATGGCTTGTTCCATTCTTCTTTATATTTATTTGCAGGAGGTGAACAATATAGAGTAGCTTTGTGTGTCTTTGGTCAAGTTCGGGTCAGTCTTCCAATAAAGCACACATGTGGGCTGGTAGCAGTCAAATAAATTGGATTTTACATGCTTTCCTTGAATATAAGACTCATCCAATCTAGAGACTACTCTGCACTTTTTTAGAACATTCATGATCCCCTCAGGCTTTTCATTTCTAGCTAAGCTGTGGCATATCACTTCTCATTATTTCTTGCTGACTCTTTCAATCTAGACAATTTGAGGTACAATACAACATATCCGCTGTTCTCCTGAGGATGAATTTGCGAGGTACACTGGGCAGAAGAAAAAGAGAAAAAAAGTCAAAGCATAGTTGTGGTTTCTTTAGTTATTTGTTCTTTCCCTATTCCCCCTCAACATTTATTCATCTGCTCATGAGCAGGAAATTGATGGTCCTTTGTCATTCTAGGTACACAAGGTAATACTGTAGCCTACTCCATAACAGACATTTTACTAATCACTGGACTGCATATTTGGTTGTTTATTCACATCTATTGAAGCTGTTAGTTAGAATGCAACTAAATATTATTTGGTGCCTTTATAGCTATTAATTACCATGTTTGCTGAATTTCTGATAAACAAAACTCAATTTTCTGTTGAAGAAATATGTAAAAAAAAGAGAGAAGAAGAAAAAAGCAACTCTGTAATACATGTAGTCATACCCTTATTTTCAAAAGAACATACAAGGAGTTCCTCCACTTATTTTGATATGATTAGCACTTGTTCAGAAACAAAAGCCCACAAGCCCATCCAAAATCAAAAGGACTTGTTTCTGAAGAACACAGATGGACCGTGTTGTTTCTCATGTTGATAACATATAAAATACTTTTTAATGATGTACACAAAGCTACAAATGAGTAGCCACTGTGATGTCCTCGTTGGTATGCATAGGGCAAGGCAGGTAGTTAGAGCAGAGGCTCCAGAGGTGTGGTAGGTAATCTATTTCTCTGTGCCAGAAGGTCAGACAGATTAAACCCGGCTATGAAGATCCCAGTTTTCCATGGCAGGTGTCTGCAGGGGACCTGCACAGCTCTAAAACTGAACTCTCAATGAGATGTAAAATTAACTTCCCATCTTGTGGCGTGAAGGTCATGCTTTTTTACCCAAAAGAACAATCGTGCAACACTTTCTCATTATGACCAATGCTCTTTTTGAGGTCCACATTGAAAGGGGTGAGACTGAAGCCAAAAGGACGAGTGAATTGTTAAACCAGTACTGAAGTGTACATTTGTATGTTACAATCATCCAGGATTAGATCTAAATTAAGCTCCTGCTAAATTTTGGTCATCATTTGAATCTAATATAAAATTACAATCTCTTAAAAATATACATTTCAACACCAGACATACTACACTACCAGATTAACCCTGAGCTCTATTATGCAAGAGATATATTTTGCTGTCTGGTATTGAATAAGAAAAATTACCTTTTGGGGATAATATTTTCTCTCCCTCATTTCACACAGTGCACATGCTGGATTCCAATTTAGCTGCTCTTATCACTGTCATTTTTCATTGGAATAATTACAGATAAAGCTGAGTTCTATTGAGATTATTACCACTATTTATATTTCTTTCTGATGGTTTTGCCAGTATAGATTTTGTCCTTATCGTTGTACTAACATTATCTACGTAATAAAGACATTGAAGAGCTTTAGACGACCGTTTTGCCCTTAGCTGGTTGGTGATTCCACCTTAAGCTTGTAGCCCACCTTTACAAAATGATTATCTTTAATGACCTTGGTTCTTGTTAGGAATATCTTTTTAAAAGGTCACGTTTACCTAGGCATTAAGATGAATTCCTAACTAATTAGATTTGTTGGTGACAAGCTCTTTTACTGCACAAGATGTAACTTACAACACCTACACTCATAAATGTAAATGTGCTGTATTTATATAGCCCTTTTTCAGTCTTAAAAACTGCTCAAAGCGCTTTTACATCTACAGGAAACATTCACCATTCACACACATTCATACACTGTGGCCGGGGCTGCCGTACAAGGTGCCACCTGCTCATCAGATAAACATTCACACACATTCACACTCCGATGCACAGCACCGGGGGCAACTCGGGGTTCAGTGTCTTGCCCAAGGACACTTCAACAATGACTGCAGGGGCGGGGATCGAACCACCAACCTTCCGATTGGCCTTCCGATAAAAGGGGCAACTGTACAATTACTGTAGCACATATATTTTAAGAAAGTTAACTTTGAAAGACATCTTCCCTTTTGTTAGAATAAAACAACAATGTCTGTCTCAGTGAGAGTTTAGTGGTGTACTAAACGGGTTATTTGGTTTATGGTGTTATTATTTGAAGATATCTACACAAGAGATACATGACATTGTTGTGTGATAGAACATTATAAACAAGTCATAAATGTTTCTGAACGCTTCTTTTAGTAAGTGTCATTTGGTTTTGTCATGACAAGTTATGGTTAGGCTTAGGGTTCATGAATGTGTCGTGTTCATGACAGTGTCATGTCACTCTTATGTAGAAAACTTCAAGTAAAGTGTTACCTTCATATTTAACTTCAGGCTCATATTGTTCACCACTGCACCAGAAACTTTGAGCAAAGTAAAAAAAAAAAAAAAGCAGAAGTATCAAAGTAGCAATAAAGAGAGGAAAACTGTTTTGATGAGAACTTTTTTCCATTAAAGAAACAACTGCTGCTTGGTTTGTGTGCAATATTCACATTGCCTCAAGGCTCAAAACACTCTTGTCAAAGAAACCTCAAGAAAGCATCAATGAAGATGATTGTGGTGGTGCTTGTTATGCTCATAGACAAGTGCAGGAATGAGTTAAAAATAGAGATGATAATAAAGAATGAAGATTAAAGCCTGGTGAGTGACAATCAAATCAGCTCCGTTGCACAACCGTTGCTACTTGCATGCTTCTGAGCTGCAACTTACAGGATACAAATATGCATAAAAAGGATCAGGTTTGGTATTCAATGTGGCTTATGCTTTGTCCATCCCCAAGTTGTATGATCACATTATTTAAATTTAGCTCAATATTGTTATGCATTTTCTTGAAACTGAAGATCTAATGTATGTAATTTCTTACAAATACACAGTGGTGTCGTCATCCATCAGCAAGAAAAGGTTTCAAAACTACTTCACAGTGACAACAACAAAGTTATACAGTTAACGATTATATAAACCCCCTTTCTTATTATTTATAAGATGCATCATGCTTCCAGCCTAGATGCTTACCGCGAGTACCTGGAAGGACTTGTAATTATGACTAAGATGGTAGCACAAAAAGAACAGTACAAGTAGTGCAGAGTACCATGGCAGCATAACAACAGTATGAATATTCTAAATTATCCCATCTTTTATAGAACAGTCATCACCACATAAGTATTCCAAGATTCCATCCGTCTTCATCTGCTTATCCGGTATCGGGTATCCTTTTCCCGAGCCACATCAACCAGCTCAGACTGGGGAATCCCAAGGCGTTCCCAGGCCAGGTTGGAGATATAATCTCTCCACCTAGTCCTGGGTCTTCCCCGAATCTTCAAGATTGTGCAAATCAATTCAGAAATACTGCAGAACACTTACCAACAAAGCACAACTGGTGTACTTTCTTGGTCATTGCGTAGATAAAATGTAATTCTGTATAAGAGACTTTTCAATCTTCTCATTCTGCTCAAAGCAGCTTTATAACAAACAAGATTAGTTTTTTTCACCAGGACATAAAGCAAACAGCAAAACTGGTTTGTTACATTATGGCCCCTTTGTATCAGCCTTCAGTTAAATACCTTGTGTTTAACCCGGGGAATATTGCAATTGATTTTATCATGACTTGCACTTGTACTAAGGTTTCTTTGAAGAAACAGCGGTTCAAATTGTTTAATCTTGCCAAAGACACTAAACATTTACCCTGTGTAACACGTTTTTGGTACATACAGTGTGTGTGTGTGTGTGTGTGTGTGGGGGGG
>NC_048415.1:12619386-12625776 GCF_013103735.1 Etheostoma cragini | reverse complement strand
GGCGTGTTAGCTTACACAATCAAAGAAAACAAACAGGAGCTGCTGCTTTGCCTGTGGCTGATGTTTGAGCAGAACTTAAAAAAGAAAACCCAGGGAGCAGGAAGGCAGCGTTCCCACACAGTGAGGTTCTTAGATGCTTTACACTGCTATGCAAACAAGGAAATTTGCTCATTATAATAAATTCAGTGAGACATTTTGAGTAAAACTTTGTCTTCTGAGGAGTAAAGGTAACAGTTATATAAGAAAATAGATTATTTATTTAAAACAATAATGAATTATGCAACATAATTAATCAGTCATCTTCCCATGCCAAATTTTTAAGCTGCACTTATCAATACAGTTTATATATTTTTTACAATGGATCAAATTAATACAGTATGTGATCTGTAAAAGAGGCTTGTAGTGACAAACCTTCACAAAATTACTTCCCAATTTTGCAACACATGTCAGCACTACGGAGGCTTTCAGTGTATGTTGGATCAAAGTCCACCCTCATCAACCTTGTTTCCAGCTGTAGTAGGCACCTGTTTGCAGCAACAACAAAAAAAAAACTCTGTAACCCACTGTACACTACCTGCCCAGCACCAAAGGATAAATGGTCAAAGTAAGAGACTAGCTGGTGAACATAAAGGAGCATATGAAGAAAGAAAGTGTCAGATTATTATTTCAGGAGTTGGTGGAGACTAAAACAGAGCTAAAAGGAGATGGAATTTGCGTAGCCCGTGTCTTCATGTTAGCTGCATGTGTGAAATAGGCACACACGTTGTACCATATCTTTTATAGGGTGACATTACGTGTTTTCAGAATACACTACTTTCCTACGCAAGTGGCTAAAAAATAAACGATTGCAGCTATAACCCAACAGCCGTCTTTACATTCAGTCTTTGGTCTGACTTGGTGGCTTTGGTTGGAGTCTCTGGAACAATCAATTAAAATGGTGGACCTGCCCCTTAAGGTTTCTTGTGTCATCTTAAAATAAAATAAATGGCCGAGTCCTTTGGCAATGTTTCATATTTTACCACCCCCTTTTTACCATCAGATATAATTTTTACTCTTTAATTTCACTGCCCATTTATCAATCCAAGTCATTTCATAATTCCATCACATCAGGTATTCAATATTTGTGTGTACAGTTATGTATCATAAAGTGTTTCATGTTTATTTAAGACTAATGCAATTACAAGTGTAACTACAAATTGTACCGTGTTATTATAAATAACTCATCTGACTGCTTTGGATCAGTAAATTATCAGTTTAGTGTTATGATGGCTTCATGTGTGGCTTTCGCCACTGTTGGTTCCCAGAGTCTCATTATTATGTAGCCTAAAGCATATTTGATACACTACGGACCACTCTGCATCCAGCCAACTGGCCACTCAACTGTTCCAAACAGCTGTTCCACATTTAAACTATGAGAATTACAATGAAAAAAAAAACTACACTATGTAAAGATGTCAGTAATGTCTTAGCACTGCCTATAATCAATACAAATTTGTGGCAGTGCAACTTTTCCCTCCCTCCCTCTTTTAGTTTTACTTGTCTGGCTGTGCTGCACATCCTGCAAAGTTTATAGTAAACACCACACTTGGGGCTAAAAGATCAGTTTCTTGCTATACTAAATGACTTGGGAGAGGTACCATCCACCATGTATGAAATCTGGTAGGGGCTGTCTGATAGTACAAATCAGTTATGACTCACGAGTGTTGGAGGTTTTGTCTCACATGGGCAGTGCAGAAAAAGCAAAGAAAGGAGAGGCTCAAAATAAATCACTGCTGGAGGGCTACATATATCAAACTCTATAGTTCATTCAAAATGAGTTTGTCCACTATATATATGTTGTGCATTTGGACTTTGACAGTAAGGTACAGTTTGAGAAATGTAATACATTTCTTTCTACTCAGACAAGTGGCAGTTGTTGAACTATAACGTAATGGAATTTCTTATGTGAAGAACTCAGGGCAAAAGTAAAAACATCAAGGTTGACTTGTTTTGTGTTTCCTAGAACGTCGGGTGAGCGTCTTTTGAAAGCTAAATGTCACCGCTGAGACGGTGTTGATTCTGAATTGCAGGTGAAGACATGCAAGCTGCTTTTTGTTGTAATTCTCTGCCATCATATGACAGTTAACAACGGATACAACTTCTTCTAGTGAGCTTAAAATGGATCACACACCATAATTCAAAGGTTTATCAATCCACCATCCTGTAGCTGGTGAATTCTTAAACTTGATTTGCTTTTATTGAAATGTCAGCAACATACAATTCATTTCTCCTCTGTGCGTGACATTGTCTTGTGTTATAATTTTTCTTTAAATGAATGTGTGTCCGCTGGGGTCTTTTTACCTTTTTTATTTTCACAGTCATAAGTGCAGAAAGGGAGTCACTACGCTGCAACCTCAAGACCAGGGGTGGGTGCTGATAAGAAGTTGTAGAAAGGTTTGAATACTCTCAATTTCACTTATGTGAAAACATTTTGATACTAATTGTTAATATACAGTATGTTTAATTGAAGTCCAGAAAAGTGTTGGTTTTAAACCTAAAAATACTGATTTGCTGTCTTGAAACAGACTGTCAAAGAAATAAATCACTCCAGACATTAATGCCAATTTGCTATGTAAAAATATGACAATGTAAATGTCAAAGCCAGATTTGGAGGGGTTGTTCTACGTCAAGCTTCGTAATAATTTCATTAAATAAATTACAGTAGTTGTAGGTAAAACATGGATCAGTTACCCTTACATGTTTTCCTAATGGATCTTATGTCCCGTAAACCCTAGTAGGCTGCAGGGGTGCGTTTAAAGGAACTGCTCAGCATTGGTATTTGGGTGTGTGTTGTGATCGATTGGCACACTTCCCTTTTTTTCATCCATTATCATAATAGCCACCAAATCACCATTACAGAAAAATTACCATGCACTTACCTACTTAAGAAAACAATACCTTTCATTAGGCTGTATTACACAGGTTAATAAACTAGTCCAATAAACTGAGGTTGGTATTGTGTGTAAAGCAAACTTCCCCCAAACAAAGTAATGTGAGAACATGCAATAAAACAGAAAAAAAGCAATAAAGGTTCTTTGCAAAGGCATTATGATTCAAGCTCCTCATACACAATCAAAATAAGGCAGTATATGCTTCAGTGGTTTTTGCCACATCGTTAGCATACAATTAAGACAACTGCAGTTTTAATGCGGCGGATTGTTTTATTATGCACTAATAACGCATAATCACACAAGATTTTATGCTTCACTTTTAAAGGTGCCAATAACACTGGGAAGTAGTATATACATAAATCTACTGTTGAAAAATTGTCTATTTTTTGTGTCACTTCATTCTCGCTATCAAAACAAATTGCAGAAATTAAAAGGAATGTCTGAGGTATCCATTACTTAAAACAGCTCAGATGCTGTGAAAGTCCAGTGCCTGATCTCTTTCATCTTGTTCATACTTCCTGAGGTTATTACGAGTTGAATATTAGAGGCTGCCAGTCTTCTCTTCCCTCTGCACAGTGCACTATCAGTAAATGGAGGTATTGTAATTATAGCTTTCATGCATGGGAAGGTTCATTTTCGGAGGTAACTTGAAGGGCTCAGGAAAAAAAACTTAGTGTTGTGACTGACAAGAGAAGGATGGAAAATGTCTTACTGTCACAAACCAGAGTGTAAGTGTTGGTGTTGATGGTATTATCACAGCTATTAACAGTAGAGGAAGCTTCAGTTATGCAAATTTGAATTGTATTTGTGACAAGATGAACTTTTCATTCCCCCCCTTTTAATGCTGCTTGTCACGGAACATTGGTTGTTGACTCATTTCCAACACAGTGAAATGTCCCTTAACCTCTGGAAACCAGCTTCTTGGCTTCACTGTCACAACCAGGCCTGCAAATACAAATGTTTCCCAACTCCTACTCTCTCATACCACTCCGATAAACAATTTATCTCCTCAGATACATAATAACCAAAGATGGAAAGGTAACTCTCACAGCACCCAGAATGAATTTCTGGAGGTGCAAGGCTCCTTTTTCTGATTTAAACCAAAAGCAATAGTCTTAAGCTCGTTTTTGGTGTAAAAACTGAAGCAAACCGTTTACAGGAGTTCACAGCCACTCACCCTATTTAATTTCCATGGAGCAGCTCCAGACAGTGCATCTTGATAACATCACAGACTACCATCTTGGCTCTGTGGTCTGTGAGATAAGATTTTAAGATAAGATATCATAAAACTATATTGATCCTCTTGGGGAAACAATAATAATAAAAAATAATTCAGTGGGAGAGTGTGTTCTATAGAATTCAGAGAAAAAGAATTGGATATTTTTTTATATACAGTAGGATATAAACTTTAAAGTGGAAAATAAAATCAGCAATGGAGCAAGAAATAAAAACAGTGAAAAAACTCCATACATTGTGTTGCTTGATTACTGGTCACATCAATTTAAAATATAGGCTAATATTGAAAAATCTTAAAACTAAGTCAATTTTAAGCACATGCTCTCTGAAATACTGACACGTGCGGACTGCTTGATTTAGTGTCTTTTACTATGAAAAACCCTCAGGAACTTTTTGTTAATGTTAAATTCATAACAGGCCATGCGTCATCGGCAATAAATCAGAGGAGCCATGCATGACAACATGCCACGTCAGAGAAATGTATGTCATTTCCATGGTTACAGCTGGCTGTGGGCCTACTGTACAGTCTGTTAAGTATTATGTAGGTTAAGTCAAAAGGCTTAGAACAGCATGTGCTATGGGCTACTTGCTCTAAAACAAATTTTTGTATGTCCCTTGTGTCTCTCTTTGTGAAGACTAGGCTATAAGAGTGTGTGACTGTCTGTGAGGGATAGAGCTTAACAAAATATCACTCTAATATTCCCGAGATTTACCAAAGGTTTAAGTCTATGTCTATGTATTTTGGGTTTCTGTTTTGGTTTAGGCCTACATTTCATACATACATACAATTACACAATAGGCCAAGGATTACATAAATTGAATCGCCTTTGAATATTAGTTGTCTTTATTATGGTTATAGTATAATTTCAGAGTTTTCCTATGGGATACGCCTGCGTCACAATCAGTAAGCTACATTCCCATCAAATGCTCAGATTGTTCATTTCCTTTATGGGGAATAAATAGGGGTTGGTTCTCCAGTCGATATCTTTAATTGCTCCTGGGTTGTATCAATACCTAGCGGTTTTACTGCTCCATCACGAGCCACTGGGATCGGGTTGCCCGGGAAACGGCCGCATGGCAACAGGATCAGAGCCTGGGGGTTGTCTGCTTCTAGGTCCGCTCCCATTTTACATCGCATTTCCTCACTAGATGGTGTGCAAGCCACTGGAGAGAACACTTCCCCGCACAGTGGGCTTTACATCCAGCAAAACAAACCTGGGAAACTATACCGCGGACATTTCTTTACTGGACTCCAAGGAGGAAAAGTGTGGAAATAAAGCGTCGTTCGCGTCAAGGCTTTCTTTTTTAAGCTAACGTCAACTCCTCGCTTTTTTCGCAACAAGAATACTTGGGAAAGCGGCAACAAAATACAGCTGTGATGGACATAATGATTGCCGTGCAGGATGCTTGTGTCTCTGGTCAGTGGCTTACTGCGATAATTCTCAGCCTGTGCTGCTTTCTGCCGTCCTGTTTGCCCGCTGGACAAACTGTGGACTATTCCTCGGTTGAAAGTGTGGTCAGCAGACAAGGCGACACGGCTCTACTGAGGTAAAACAAGCTAACGTTAACACAACTTCACTTTCTCCCGCTCACATTCACTCTCTGTCGGAGTTCTCAAAAGGTCTGGACCGCACACACACCTTAACACCAGTTCATCGTTTTAAAGTCGTATGATAACTACTTTTAAACGGGTTAACACCAATGCCCCTGTGATAGACACACAATGGGCCATTTCCCTCCATCCCGTCCTTGTTTTCGCCTGACAGGGGGGCGGCCAGTGCAGCGGCCACTATGCAGGACACCGCTCTTGCGACAATTGTATTAGCAGATGGTTACTACAGTAATGGCAAAGTTTTCTAACGTACTTTATCTCTGTTAGCTGGTGTACACAAAGGTAATGTGTTATTATGTGGTGTGTTTGATTTTATAGCTGCTCGCAAGTGGGACGATATCGCTTGAATGAATTAGCGTGACGCCGCATGTCGCTTATGTTATATGATCACATTATGTTCGTTGATTCCCAGAGCTTTCAATGCTATGCGTGCTAAAAGAGCAGTTGAAGAGACAAAACAGAGCGCGAGGTGCTATTTTCCTGTAGCTATAGTGCTGTCCTGTCAGTTTTGCAGAAGGTCCAATGTGATGTCGCAGTTGTTTAAAAGGAGGCTGAAGAGTATGATTGTGGTCGATGTTTATCAGAATCGAGTTATGGCAATGACGGGCTCCC
>NC_048415.1:12588791-12619376 GCF_013103735.1 Etheostoma cragini | reverse complement strand
CCTTCTTCCCTCCATCACGTACGCTGCGATGCCAGCTGACAGGTAGCTGCTTCTTAAGGACATAATCAGCTGGGGCATGGGCGTGGTATGGACCAGTGCACTAAGGAGTTTGTATTTATAACATAATCTATGCTCAGCATATCATCAAAACATTGTTAAAATAGTTTACATAACAATAGTACTTTAAATGCATCATTTTCAATATACCACTCAGTTTTCTTTCTAGGCCATAATTTCAAACATCTCTGTGTCTACTTGATTTCTTCAAAAAATGTAAAACTACTCAAAACAGAAAACAAATGTTCGAGGGCTATGATAATATCTTGTTTCACCAATATCAAATATCCGCTGTGATGGCTCTGAGGAAAGGCTGAGGGGGCAGGCCTGTCCCATTTCAATATGAATTGTGTGGATGTTGACTCTGAGAGATGCTCGGTGTGGACCTGAATACAGAGATGCTAACTGTCTAAAGTTCCACTCAGCTTGGCTTTTTGTCATTGTTGTCTCATACTTTATTGCTGAAGAGCTGAATTGTTTCTCTGTCATAAGGTCATCATAAGTGGCTATATGGAGATGAGGGTCTACTATGAGGATGGTTTAGATGAGTTGGTGCTCATCACGGAATTACCTTGGCAACAGCTTGGAGGCATTCACTATTTTTACCATGTTTCCTCCATGCCTAAAGGGCCGTCCTGTCAAAGAGACTTAAACCTCTGACTGTCTCTTTAGAGAGGGCGTCTAATTCCCTGGTGTCAATCTGGGTTGGCTGTGATCAGTGGCAGAAGCTTTGCCTGAATCCTGATGGGTTATTGGGCTAAAGATTATCCCTGTGGTATGAATCAGCTCAATAAACAAGTTTCCTCCCACCCCCTGAATAAGGCAACACTTTCCACAAGCAGGTCATTGCCTCAGTAAATGCCCTCTTGAATAGATCAAACATTTTTAAGATGTTTTTATTGGCAAGTTATGCAGTTAATTAATGGGTTATTCAGCACTCACTGTAACCATGTATTTATTATTTTCACTCACGCGACTGCCAGCACTGTGAAGTTGTCACTTTGCTATGCTCACACCTGTTGACCTAATAGAGATTGTAAACCTCTTAAACGGCTCTGATTGCCTCTCTGGATTGCATATATTTCCATAACACTGTCATTACTAAAGTGATGATAAAGGCTTCCGTGTTACAGTCATTTTCTAAAATCACGAGGAATCATGGCTCTGTCTTTTTTCCTTCTTTCTTTTTTCTGTGGTATTGAAAGCCAGGCATCAAAGCAATTTTTTAGGAACTCAGTGCAGAAAACAGTCCTTGTTTGTTACGTTTCTCTATTGTCAAGACCCCAGACTATAAGAGGCCAATTTGTCTGTGCCCTAAAGCTGATTGCCGGCTAAAAAATGTGTGCATTCTCAAATACTGACAGACCCAGAAGCATGCAATTAGTCACTGCCTCTGGATTATGGAGTAGCACCCGAGAGGTGCGTCCGCTGTCATATGTTCATTTCCCCCACCTCTTTAATTCTTAGCACTGCATTACTGCTGCCCTGATTCACGTTGGACAGTGGGTCCACATCAATTAAATGATTTGAGCTTTTTGAAGATGAGGAATGGTCCGCATGTGTATCATCACCCTTTTAATCTTTTTTGATTACTTAAAAGCTCAACCATTTTCAGCCTATAACAAAGGTCCTTGTATTTGAAATGAGTCATGCTGCTGCTTCCACAGTGTCTTACATGAGTGCATTCAAGTTATGCGCTGTATGCAGCATTATGTTATATAATGGAACTCTTTGAGCTTCCATATAGCACATTGTTTTGGAGGAGCTAAACGCCCTTTGTTCCCAATCCTTTTGCCGTTTTCCTGTCATTGGATTCAGTTGAATAAACATTGACTCTTCCCGGGGAATAACTCATCTGGATACAAATTAGGAAAAACAGAGTGCCAGTATCTAGGTTTCCATCCACTTGTCATTTGAATTATTTGAAGTTTAGTAAAAAAACTCATGCAAATGAAGCCAGTGAACGTCTGTTTCCATCCAAGGGCTTTAAAGCGAAAAAAAACCTGTGCGTAAGGACGTTACACTCTGTCTTGCGATCAAACTGGTATATCAAATTGATTTGAGACATTTTATGGTGTTTCCATTCATTTTTGCACTGAATTGCAGAACATTCAAGCTAACATTTGCAAACAAAGTTTTCCCAGACAAAATAGATTGCACGGGCTACCTCCATATGAGTAATAATTGTAGAATTTGTAATAGTGCTTATGTGCCAGCTGATAGAAACGTATCAAGCTATAATAGGAAAACAATGACGCTATCAACACATTGCTATGATGATGAAGATGCAGTTAAATGCCGATACGAGAGCGGTCCAAACAGTTTTGTAACATTTTGGTTCAGAGACACTTCACGGAAACCCTTTGGTTGAAGCATTTTCGGATAGGGCTGCACAACGAATCAAATTTTAATCACGATCACAATTTGACTTCCCCCGATCAAATTTGCGTGATCGAGTGATTTTAGTTTTTTTTAAATGCGTCATTTCATAGAACGCTCTGTTTTTTGTTTTTTTTGCAAAGCCAATCTACTGCTCCCTAAGCCAATGTCTGATCATGTGCCGATAAGTGTGCAAATAAGTATTTAAACACCTGAGAAAATCAATGTTAATCTTTGGTAAAGTAGACTTTGTTTTTTTGCAATTACAGAGGTCAAACGTTTCCTGTAGTTTTTCATCAAGTTTGCACACACTACAGAAGGAATTTGGTCCCACTCCTCCACACAGATCTTCTCTAGATCAGTCAGGTTTCTGGGCTGTCGCTAAGAAACACAGAGTTTGAGCTCCCTCCAAAGATTCTCTATTGGGTTTAGGTCTGGAGACTGGCTAGGCCACGCCAGAACCTTGATATGCTTCTTACAGAGCCACTCCTTGGTTCTCCTGGCTGTGTGCTTCGGGTCATTGTCATGTTGGAAGACCCAGCCTTGACCCATCTTTAATGCTCTAATTGAGGGAAAGAGGTTGTTCCCCAAAATTTCGCAATACATGGCCCGGTCATCATCTCCTTAATACAGTGCAGTTGCCTTGTCCCATGTGCAGAAATTCCCCCCCCAACAGCATATTGCCACCACCCCCATGCTTCACAGTAAGGATGGTGTTCTTGGGATGGTACTCATCATTCTTCTTCCTCCAAACACGGTTAGTGGAATAATGACCAAAAAGTTCTATCTTGGTCTCATCTGACCACATGAACCAAACTTAAGACGGGCCTTGACATGTGCTGGTTTAAGCAGGGGAACCTTCTGCGCCATGCATGATTTCAAACCATGACGTCTTAGTGTTTTACCAACAGTAACCTTGGAAACGGTGGTCCCGAATCTTTTTAGGTATTTGACCAGCTCCTCCTGTGTAGTTCTAGGCTGATTTCTCACCTTTCTTAGGATCATTGAGACCCCACGAGGTGAGATCTTGCATGGAGACCCAGTCCGAGGGAGATTGACCGTCATGTTTAGCTTCTTCCATTTTCTAATAATTGCTCCAACTTGCTTTTTTTTACCAAGCTGCTTGGCAATTTCCCCGTAGCCCTTTCCAGCCTTGTGGAGGTGTTTGTCTCTAGTGTCTTTGGACAGCTCTTTTGTCTTGGCCATGTTAGTAGTTGGATTGTTATTGATTGTATGGGGTGGACAGGTGTCTTAATGCAGCTAATGACCTCAAACAGGTGCATCTAATTTAGGATAATAAATGGAGTGGAGGTGGACATTTTGAAGGCAGACAAACAGGTCTTTGAGGGTCAGAATTGCAGCTGTATCATACAAGTAAATGGTTAAAAAACCATACAATGTGATTTCTGGATTTCTTTTTTTGGATTAAGTCACTCACAGTGGAAATGCACCTACGATGACAATTTGAGACCCTAGTAGACCCAGACGCCATTCTCCACTGTAAAATGGTAGATATCTATCTTGTCCGCTATGTATCTTTGATCGCATACTAGACTAGTTTAACTGGGGCGATTACTATATTTCCCACTGAACTCTTTGGTCACGTTATCTCCCATATATGGGCATGCTGCTTGCCTTCACTTCCGACACACAGAGAGTAGACACGGACCACGGAGCTAGCAGCAGAAATGAGCAAAAACGTGATGAATTATGGAAATCAAGTGGATAAATCTTGGATGTACCACTAACATTTGGATTTGGATTTAATGCCCAACAACCCTGAAAAAGGGCACAAGTTCCAGGCTGGATAGAAAATCACCTGTAGAGTCTAGAAAGACCCCAAAGAGCTCTCCGTAACCGCTAACCCGTTAGCTTTTAGCTGCAACAATCTGTAAGTTTCTATCTTTTGTGGTTATTAAATGATTAAGCTATGAATCACAATTGCTGTTTTTGCTCGTGGACGAGCCTCTCGGGTCCACAGGGTTGGCAGAAAATATGGAGGAAATAAATGGAAGCAAGGCTTAACACACCATGAATAAGACAATGATCCAAGCTTATTTTTGTCATTTAGTTTGGCAGTTGGCCCCCAGCCACAGAGTCAAGCCTGCACCACAGGCCCTAGTCTCTGTAATGGTGTAAAATTGACCTGTCACTAGTTTGAAAGTCTGGTATTCGTATAAAATCTAAAATCATTGCCTGTTGTCAACAGACTAGTTGATGAAAATCTTTTCTGGCTGTACATGATGTTTGTACTGGAGCTGCGTTTTCCAGCCTTTTCAGGACAAAAACAGTAGCATGTATCATTTCCCTCAACTGTGTCATTATTATGGTTCTGAAAGGTCTTGACATTTACTATAAGCACTTGTGCCAAAGACAACATCTAGTTTAAATGGATTGGTGTCCCCACACAAAAGCAGATGCTGGTAAGATGGAATGAAGCAATATTAACTGACTGTTCAAACTCCACAAGACACAATTTAAAGAAGGAATTGTTGACTATCTCCTTAACACAGAGAATAACCATGGCTGAGAAGCATCCTCTCCACTTTCTGCATTTCATCATATTTGATTTAATTTTAAGTTAATATTTGATTAGGCCACAGCCAGTTCTGTTTAAAAGTATAAGCAAGGCTACTTCTTGTCCAACAGCTTGGTTGGAGATATAGTGTGCCAAACATCTGCAGTTTCATGCACTCATTTGGGGAGAAACCTGGTTCTCCTCTTCTGACACATCTGTGGGCACACATGAGTCCGTCACTGTTAATTAAATGCCAAAATCCCCTCCTGTTTTCTGCACCACATGTTTAATGTAATCAGTGTTGCTGTCAGCACAATGTTGCTTTCTTTCACAGTCCGTATGCTCGTCGTGGTCCCCACATCTCAAGGATCAAGTGTAATTTGACCTAATATTTTGGCGAGTCAATAGACAGTATCATGATGCAAAACCATGGACATGGGGGAGGGGCTGTTGTTAGACAGGGACCCCATAATGGAGTCATTAAGGCACAGATATAAGTAGGGTAAGAAACTCATATGGTCTTATGTCAAAAAATGTGACCTTTTATTCTTAAACTGTAGAAAGCAGACATTGCTACCTTTGTGGGTCCATGCCTTTTTGCCTAAGGGAAACTGGCTATACAAAATTATTCCCCAGATTACTTACTCTGGCATAAATTTGCAATAGATTTGTTTTTGTAAATGGAAATTTGCCTATAAAGTGACATGCTACAGCAGTGGCTAAAAAGGCTTTCATAGCATCTGCCTTTAAGACCTCCAGTTAACTTCCTCCACAGCATCCACTTGAAAGTCCGAGACTGTCATGAGTTTTTAAAAAATGTTTAAATCAGCTTGTTGCTGAACGCAGCCTAATCTGTCAATGAGATGAAAAATGATCTCAAATATGCATGTGTTCCCGTTTTAGTCTTTTGTTTCAAGTGATATATATTCAGTCATTATAGAATGACACTAGTATAAGATCAATCAAATGATCGCTGTGATTTACAAATGAGCTTTGTCATTCAGATTAAGGTGCACTTTTTAAAATAGAAAATGCAACCTAGTGCTTTTTCTGGCTACCTAAATAACGCATTCTAGCATGCTTTTTATTCATATGCTAGGATTTATGGCCTCATGTTGTAACTGAGCAATAGGGCTAACATGTATACATTAGAGCCAAATTTGCACACTGTAAACCATTTCCAAATGGATTACATTTATAATAATAATTTGTCAGGCAAGTCGATCCATTGTGCCTTCCAAAAATTAAGCATTTCTATTTCTAATGTATTTCAATTAGCCCTAAAGTGATTGAGTGCCCCGGTAAATTAAAGCCTAAATGGAAATGCTTTCCCAAAGTAAATCCTTTGAGGGAAATAGATGCAATGCTAGGTTTTAAAGCATCTTTCTAATATTCGTATAATCACTACAATTATAGGGGATAGGGAAAATGATTTGGGATGGAAAATGGAGTCTTTACCCGTACCCTGCTGTGAGCCTCCACGTAATTGCAATAATTCCACAGTAAAATCTCAGAGGAGTGTTGTGTGTGTTGTGAGACAGATAGTGACTGAAGAGGCAATAACAGGTTATCTTTCGGGCAATTTAAAAGTGAAGTTACTTGAAACTGTTTTTTTTCTGAACATTTCAATGCAAGTTTGGCCTGGAAAGAGTTTACTATTTAAATTCAACATTGTGCCGTGATTTTTCCACTTATTATTCAAAAGTGTAATCACTACAAGAGTGTGGATACTTTCAGTCAAGTGTTGAGTGTGTGAGTCTTTAACAGACTGCTGAATAAGCAGATAATCAACATTTTTTAATGGGCTGTATCACAAATAACACGGTTTCTGTGCTTGTTCCTGTGGATATATATTGTCTTTTTGTTTAGAAGATTAAGCTACTCTCTCTGACAGCCATTCCAGAGTAAATTTCTTATTACCAGCTCTTTTGTTGTTCCACAGTGTACAGTCTTTTTTGCTCTAACATCATATGCCAATATTTCTAGTCTTTCATCACAGAGAGCTGAAACGATTCCTCAGAGCCCCTTCAATTAAAATCCTTAATCAATCAGTTAGCATCTCCTTGCGTTTCATGATAATTAGTTGTGCTACTCTGACAACATTGCGTAATCTCATCTGGGTCTCCTCAGTTGAGCCTGTACCAGCAAGTCTTGCCATGCCTCTCATGTCAGCAGGTTATCATTTTTTTTTTTTTGCTGACATCAGAGTTTGAAGTCTGTGTGATGTTGAAGCTTTGAAACAAAGAGTGTATGGGTGGTACACATTACTTTGTATGCTGAGCATGTGAGACACCTCAACCTTTAGTAAGCATCTGGGAAATGTGAAATTTCCTGCTCGGAATATCTGCAGGAGGCATAGCCTCAGCATAGCAATATATATCCCCATATTCAGCTCTGTTTAGTGTAGTAGGCCTGCATGATTCGGGGAAAAATACAAATCACGATTGTTTTGCTTAGAATTGATACCACAATTCTCCGCCACAATTTTTTTGACCATGACAAACAAAACAAATTGACAGTACCAAACCAAGGTTATTATAGTTTTGCATTTTTTATTGGTTTTTATTTTGTTTTGCATTTTTGTTTCGTCAAATTCAGTTTAGTTTTATTCAGTTTTAAAAGCGGGTTTGCTATTTTAGTTTAGTTTTCTTTTTTGAGAACGCTTGGTTTTAGTTTGTTAGTAGTTTTAGTCTTTTTTTTTTTAATATGGGTTATTTGTCGGGATTCGAAAAGGTCAGAAAAAGTATTTTGTAATAATAACTTGTGTGTAACAAAAACAGCATACAATTTTAGAAATATTTATTCACAAAGTATTCAACAAAAACACCAATACATACAATGTACATGTGATAATGATGAGCACAGATATGTAGACATTCAACACAAGACGCAGAAGTAAGTGCAAATTGTGTTTAAGGCGTTCCAGGAGAAAACCCTAAACAAACCAACAGACTAAAGAAAACAGACATCAACAGGGGTTTGGAACTTTGACTTCATAAAGTTTGCCACTTTACTCGAACCAATCGAACCGTGCCAGGCACAGACTAAGTTGTTTGTTGTTTTCAATTTTACATCGAATCTCGGAAATTCTGGGTTCCCAGTTGGAAACTATACAAGTCTACGATCGCTAAGACATAACGTGATTTCCTCTATGAAAGACATTGACAAAGATGAAAACTAAGGACATTTACTTGATACTTTTAACCAAACCATACATAGATTTATTTTGGCACAGATAGCACATTGCGCATCACCACAAGACTGTAAACATAAATCCTTAAATGAAGAGAAGGAGAGCACTGCAGCACTTGGGAGCGCTTTAAAACCTATTTTACAGTCTATGTTTAAAACTCACGGAAGAAAGTAGTAGCGTTTGTGATGCATTCGGCTCGTAGAATTCTTTTTTTTTTAAATTGAATTTATTAAATTAAATCGGAAAGGGGGTGAATTGAGATCGCGATTTTATAACGATTAATTGTGCAGGTCTATTTAGAAGGTTAACCTGTTATGCCCTTTTGATTGACCAAAATCTTCATATACTGCATATTTCACTGACAATGTGTTGCTGAATGTTTTAAGCCTATTTCCAATGAGTATACAGAAGTGAGTCTGTGAGGTATTCCCTTAGGATAGAGTGGTTGATGTCATTATCATCAGCGCAAGATCTTATGTGTGAGCATGTTTTGAGGCTGCAGAGACTACAGGTAAACATTAGTTTGCTCCCAAAGGAGTAATAAATCAGAAGTGTTGACACTTGGTTGTCTTAGCCAGGCCCTTCTGTGAGTTAAAACAATCCAAAGGGATTTCAGCTCTTGTAGAGGGTATTTTCTTGTCCTTAAATGAAATGCAACATTAGTCTTGTTTCTTGGATTTACACTAGAAACAAACATTCCTCTCTGAGGAACCATGATTTCATAGTTAGAAACAGTAAAGCTGGCTTGCATTTGGTCCACTACATGTTGAGCATGATGTGTCCAACCTCACATAACCATCAAACTAGGGATGGATTGTGAAATTCTGGACCGATACCTATATTTAGAATGACAATGTGGCTGATAGCCTATATGCCCTATACTGATACCAATGTTTTGTTTTTACCCTTTTGTGACATATATACTGTATTACAAAATATAACTGAACTCTTTTAAATTGATATATCCCTTCATTACCCTCACTTTGAGTGAGCACAAATTAAATCTTTCTGGTTGCCATAGTTCTTCTAATTTTTAAAATATCAGTGTCTCTTATGAGTCACATTTCACCAGCGATGACAAAAGTGTTCACTTCCCGTAGTCCCGTACTACTCCGTACTACTCCGTTCTACTCTGTACTTCTTTACTCAAGTAAAAGTAACAAAGTACAGGCTTGGGAATTTACTTAAAGTATACAAGTAAAAGTAGCCTTGTGAATGACGACCATTTTTTGTGCAAAGCTACTTGGACCACACAAATGTTACTAGAGTGCAAGCTGAGAAACTTCAGTGGACATGGAAAAAAAGGCTCTTTATATGCCATTGGCTATGTTTTAAATGGATGTCTGCCAATAGGCCAAAACATCAAAGTGGGGTTTAAAAGTTTGGGCACACCAGGTAAAAATTTGTACTAATGTGCATAAAGAAGCCAAGAAAAGATGGAAAAATCTCCAAAAAGCATCTGGACATTCGAATGTCACAAAAAGTCAAATTTTATTTCCATCATTTACACTACATTAAAATGGCGTCTGCAAAAGTTTGGGCCCCACTGCAGAGTTAATACCTTGTACTGCCCTCTTTGGCAAGTATCACAGCTTGGAAACGCTTCTTGTAGCCAGCCAAGAGTCTGTCAATTCTTGTTTAAGGTATCTTCGCCCATTCTTCCTTTCAAAAGTCTTCCATTTCTTTGAGATTTCTGGGCTGTCTGTCACGCACTGCTCTTTTGAGGTCTATCCATAGATTTTCAATTATGTTGAGGTCAGGATATTGTGAAGGCCATGGCAAAACCTTCAGTTTACACCTCTTGATGTAATCCACCCTAGATTTTGAGGTGTGTTAAGGATCATTTTCCATTTGTGGAAGCCATCCTCTCTTTAACTTCAGCTTTTTCACAAATGGCATCAAGTTAGCGTCCAAAATTTGCTGAAATTTTATTGAATCCCCTTTTTCTTCTACTTGTGAAATGTTCCCTGTGACACTGGCTGCAATACAACCCCAAAGCATGATTGATCCACCCCCATGCTTAAAAGTTGGACAGAGGTTCTTTTCATTAAATTCTGTGCCCTTTCTTCTCCAAACGTACCTTTGCTCATTCCAGGTTAATAAGATTCTGACTGAGCAGCAAGATATAAATTCAGTTGTGATTCTGTGAGAATTTACAGATCCAGTTTCTCTTTTTTTAATCTTTCCCTTAACATTTAAAGGGATGTACATATATTTGCGTCTGCTCAAATATGGCTTCTGGAAAGAAAATAAAGGATAAATATAAATTACTAAACTGACATTAATTAAGAAGTTCCTCCTACTGGTAGTTACGCAGCACATTTGTCAGGAGTCATTCTTGATGCATACTATCTCATCTCTCTCAGGTAAGGCTGAGGATGATTGGGAATCTCTGTGAGCTGCGTTTTCTTCATTTTTAATCATGTTGCAGTCCATACTATGTAGTAACGTTAGCGCCTTTAAGCCGCAAATGATTTGCCGCAAATGAATACTGACGAATCTATCGAGTCATCTTGTGGTGCGTCAAGTACAATGTATATTCCCATCCAGTTAGATTGAATTTAGTATTGATGATGCAAACAATAATAACGGTAACTCCATTGAAATTATCTGATTTTTTTGATTTGTTAGTGAGGACTAGATTGCGGCTGTATTTAAAGCTGATTCTGGTTTCTAACTTCGTCCCAGGTGTGTCTGTTAAAACAAAGAAAACCTCTCTCTGTTGATGCTTTATTACGATCAAGCAACAGTACAAACATGGGCATGGGCAGCTCTGCTATGTCTGTGTTTGTGTGTGGTTCTGCAAAGAAATAAATAACATTGTAAAGGCTACCTTACACAATGTATAGGGAGCATATATATGCTAGCAAATAATAACAATTATCCCACCATTAATTACATAGTCTTTATGCAATCTAACTGTAGCATGTAAACAATGCACCTAAAATACAAATGCGAGCAAGGACGTTCAAGAGTCAGCATTATATCAAATCAACAGCCAGGTGCAACCTAGCTAACAGGTGAAGAGCACAAACAACAACATCACTAGCTAACTTTTAAATTTGCAAGAACTATAGACCAACACCTTAACAGGCCTAAATGAACTGACAACATAAGTTATATGTCACACAGTTCTCAGGACGCACACACAATCTCAATGTATCTCAGCTCTAGACAGCTAGTCTCTTTTTCTATTCACGCACTTTTTTCCCCGTGTGGGGTAAGCAAAAGTAAAAATATAAGAAAATCTACTTGACTACAGTAACACAGTATTTGTACTTTGTTACTTCCCATTTCTGCATTTCACTACTAAGAAATCTTTTTGATTACTGTTTCAGTGTTTCAACTGTCAATCCAGGAAATAATCTAAATTAAGAAAGAAGTATTGACTGTTATCTCTATTTTAGCACTTCAGTTAGCTCGCTCATGTTCACAGTGGCTGGTCTCACCATTGATTAGCAAATTCAACAGCTAAAGGAGATTCGTATTGTCATAATTCATTTGGCTCTATGTTGGCATGGCTAAAGAATGTTAATTGGAGTCGCTCTGAGCAGGTTTTGGGTTTTGTTTTTTTTTTTCTCACTCTCTGTCATCTACATAATGAGTGTGTGGATTTCAGACTGCTGTAAATGTTTGTTGGAGCAAAGTAATTGGAGAGTCTGCATTGTTAATTATTAGTGAATGGATAAAGAAGCAGTGGAGCAAATCAATATCACTGGGAACAGTGCTACCTTTTGTTTCCAGTTTGTGAGAAATTCATTCATATTATTCAGACTTTATGCCCAGTACGTGCATGCCTAATATTCTATGTGGTCTTGCAGTACTGGTGAAATACCAAAGCTTTGATTTCTCCATACTCCTCTGTCTCTGTCTTTTACTTTTCTTTTCCCTATTTCACAGTATCTTTACCTATTTTTCTCATTCTATCTGTTCATTAATTGCATCTAAAGGTAAGCAGCCAAGGTAAATGTAGTCGTGATTAGTTACTGCCTAGTAATATATGAGCTGTCAGGTATTCTCTGGAAACACGCCAGACTTCTTCTATCTTTAGTATTTGGTCGGCTCGTGCACTGCATGTTGGCTTAGCCTTGTTCTGTTTTGTGTATTTAGCAGTCAACTCACTGTGCCTAATCTAAGGGATCACAATAAATCCGGGATTGAAAAATAAAAAAGGATTAACTGCAGCCAAAGCCTGTATCAGTCATCAAAATATCAATTATCCCATTTGAGACCGAGGCATAATCCCATATCACCATTCTAATAGAGATGCACAAATAAGACACCATATTTGCTACTGGCCCCAACACATTTACTGAATTAGTGGTAACACTTTAAGATGACCATCATTAATACATGGTAAAGTATTAATAAAGTTAATTTTCACTTTACGGTTAAAAAACGTACTATTATATTATTAGTAATGTTATAATGCGTGTTATTTTAGGATTAGTTTATACATTAAGATAATATAATATAGTAAAAATCATAATACTAATTGTTGTGTAAACCATCTGTAAACATTATTTGGATGCCTAATGCTTAATAAGAATACGGTTATGATTGATACATGCTTTATAAAGCATCAAGAAACATCAACTTGGCCTGTTCAGTTAAACTTGGTATTGATATTAATTGATGTAAAGAATTTGCATCAATGATTTGTAGTAATCAAAATATTTGAGTTACTCGAGAAAAAGTTTTTCCATGTTGTAAGACATTGTTTTGTTCTTTAAAATGTCTAGAGCTGAAACAATGACTTGATCAATAGTCATTAATGTAATTAATTAATGAAATTTAACCTAAATGGCCAAGCATTATGGTAAAAATTGCATCTTTTCAATTGTGTTTGACATCATTGTAAACCTAATATCTTTTGGTTGAAGGCATTTTCTTTTTTTACATTTGTTTTGACGTGTTGTACATAAAACAATCATGTATGTTAAACAATTAATCTAGAATCTAATTGGCAGGTTATTAAATTAGAAAACTAATTTTTAAGTATGTCTTGATCAGCTTTTGTGGTCCCTGATCCCGATCTGATTGTTTAAATTGAATATCTGCCAATACTGCGTCCCGATCCGATCCGAATGCACACCGTTTCTTTTGTTTACTAAAATAAAGAAGTAAACAAAGTAACTAAAATATGTCTTAAGCTTAATGCATTTAACTTAATCTTTTCTCTCAACACCAAACAGTTCTGTTTAGGATCCCAGCAAACCTTCAACTAAAAATTAAACTGCCTCAAGTTCTCTGCTGGACAAGGAAAACTACACTTAGCGACGCCTCTTGCACTTAAATAGTCACTCTTTGATTTTCTTCTAGTTTTTAACCCTGATGTCGGCTCCAGGGACTAACCGCCTGTAAGTGTGGTGTTTTCCTGTTGGAACCACAAAAGAATTGTGATGAATTGGAATAATCGGCTTCTGGAAAATGGAGGACCAAGAAAGAGACTTTTTTACTTGTTGCAAAGGGTTGGCAATCTACGAGACACTCAGGACAGACACTGGTGAGTGGCCGCGCGCCATCTTGGTTTAAAAGTGCCGGTGTCCAGGCATCCGGGAAAAAAAAAAAAAAATATTCTGATTAAGAAATGCTGTCATAGTTTGTGCAGAATTGTGTTAATTATCTTTTGAAAATGTTGGAGGTGGAGATTGTGCACTTTAAAAAGTGTGTTTTGCGTTGTAATTGCAATAGTTAAAAAAGTAGCATGTAATTTTAACAAGTCTCTTTATCTCCATCAAACATATATTCAAGCTTTACAGACCAACATGGAATTAACTTCTACTATGTTCTCTGTTTCTCCTTCTTATTATACCCAGTTAGCATTATGAAAGGGGGATTACAGCCCTGAGCTAATTAGCATCCAGTCCCTGGAACTACAAATGAAATGTATTTGGAGATACTACATTGTATGTAGCTACCATATCGCTGTCGTATTAAAATTGCTGGATTTAAAACACCATTTCATCATACTGTATTCTGAGAGACTCGGTCAGGTGCCACAATAGAACTTCCCTCAGGCATGCAATCAGTTTTGAATTCATTCGTACAGTACTTACTGCAATCTTTAAAACAGCCAGTTGTCTTATGTGGAAGTGTGTGGGCTATGTCTTTCTTCTGCAAACCTCAATCCAGGCACAGTCTTTGATTCCAACACAATGCCCCCGCTGCCTTCCTCTCTGTACTGTGTGAGTGTCACTTTCATTTTAAAATATTCACCCTCGATTTTGCCAGTGCAGTCGCTAATGGTTAGTCTTTTCTAAGCCTGGAGAGGGTAATTCTGTCATCTTTGTTTTCATGGCCACCTCAGGGCTATTCAACAAGTTCAAAAGAAAAAAAATCTTCAGTGCTGTGTTTGTGAGGTTCGTTTCTGCTGTTCCATATCTGCCATCACAGGCAGGACTACAAGCGGAAACAGGTGCTATGCTGGATGACTTCAGTGGTGTACTGGCTCACTAAGGGAATATCTGAGCCAGATGCTTTATTATGTTGTGTTGATGGTGCTGATGCCAGCGTAACAAAACACAAAAGTGCAGGGGTGGGAGGTTTCTTGAAACAGTTGCACTCCTGGAAATTACTGCTTTCCCAATGAATTTTGGCTGATTTTCCAATTTTTGGGTTAGAAGTGTAGACATGTAAAACAACCACTTGATAATTACCCATATTCATCTTGACAGGCCAACGTCCTTCAACGATGATAAGGTATGAAGTCTCTGTGGATGCCAGAGTTTTCTGATTTCACTCAACAGTACTGGCTGGGTATTTTGTTCCTTGTGAAATTCACCTTGATGGAGCAGCAATGTATGATTTGATTGTAAGGACTGTGGGAGAACATAATTTTGCTTATTCCTGTGATGAATTAATTTTTCCAGGTAGTGTAGTACATATCATTTTAAGAAGGAAGTTTTAGAATCCGATGTGTTTAACATCGTAACAAAACCAAACCTTCCACGCTTGTCCAGAGAACAGTAGTAGTGACGGTAACTGAAAGAAATTATAAGGTCTGAGCGGTGATATCAAGACTCATGAGGTATTTTAATGACACACTAAGAGTGAGAGTGCTTGCGTCATTATTCAATGCAGAATAAACTGGTATGCAAAAGTAAGCCAAGTTTTTGCATGGACATAATTAATAAGCCTATGTCAGGAAAAACTGAATCTTTAATAAACACATTCAGTTTAAGAGGGGAAATAAATTAGATGATGATGAAATACAAAAGTTGCAAACACAATGTTGGGGGGGGGGGAAAGCATCATAGCATGTTGTAGTTTAATGAGTCACATAAATTAAAATTTAAAAAATATAAGAGCTCTTAAAGGACCATATGCTAGAGTGATGAATGATTTAGGCTCATAATATTATCTTAACAACATTCACTTCCGTTCTGGGCAGTTTTATTGTGGTTTAACCTAAAGATGCCACAAAAGTCACTGCGCAGGAGAAAGTTGGGTGTACAAGACATACAGCGTAGGGCTGGGCACTATAGACAATATTTTGTGTTAATCTTAAATGTGATCATGAAATAATTTCACATTTTGATCAATATCAATATTGATCACAATGTCATTTTTTTTGCTGATACTGCCCATTCAAAGTGCTTCAGCACTAACAGAAGCCGAAAGAAACCAGAGGTATAATTACACTTTAGAATATAGTTTATTAACATATAAAAAAAGCACACCTTAACAATATTCAGCACAGTTTTTTCACAGCAAAAGTAAAAAAAGAGTAGCTCTCTTTTCCTCGCACAGTCATAATGAACACAAGGCACATAGAAAGATATAAAGAGTCTTTTGCTATATAATAAGAAATAGTGCTTGTTATATGTTTTTCTTATGTGGCAATGGTTGCAAAAGGTGACATGATTGATTGTGGTTTTGGTACAGCAGCTACAGTACAGCTAATGCTAGCGCTGTTCAGCGCTGTTTATATGGATATGGTTTAATTTTGCGTTACATGACCCATTTTGTCTGTAAAGCCGTGCCTGTGTTGAATCTCTCCTCTGCTCTCTCTCCTCTTACTCTCCTCGTGGCACCGCCACACAGCGCCGGTCCACACTTCTGACATTTGTCCACAGTTTTAATTTTGTATTAACAAAGCTGTATATTGTTAAATATGAGGGGCAAACCTGTAATTGTACCAGTGTTTCTGTGGTAACTCTGCTATTGCGGCCGCCACGGCAAAGAACACAGAAGAAGTTGTGGAATTCAACTAACTTCAGTTGGTAGAGTAACAGCGTGTGAGACGGAGCTGCTGGACCTGGACCTGGGCCAGAGATGTGACCCATGGCGACAATATCGTAGTTCATAAAAATGCAGCGCAGTGACGATACAGACATTTCATACACACGACGTGTCTCCGCCGTTCGACCCGTGCTGGACCCGTTCATAATGATCAGCAGTCTCTCTGTGAGTAGCGTCCATCACACTCCCCCTCGCAGTTATAAATATATATCATTGCCTATGTGACAATAAAATTAGTTTTGGTTAAAATCCACAAATAATCGTGACAATAATCGCGATCAAAATTTTGATCAAAATAATCGTGATTATCATTTTGGCCATAATTCGTGCAGCCCTAGCCCCTATCCACATCTACACCTATTCATTCTAGCATATTTTGGACCCACATGAGGGCCCTGGGTACTCAGTCCTCGTTCCACCCCCAGTCCGACACCCTTGGCGCTGTTAACAGCAGACAAACTACTACTTTGGACCAAACTTGCAGGCTGTGTGTGGACTTGAGCCAGCATGAGACATGGACAAGGAAATCTACACTTAGTGACGCCTCTTACGCTTAATAGTCCACTCTTTGATTTTCAAAGAGGGTTTAACTCGGATGTTGGCTCCAGGGACTGACAGCCTGTAAGCAGCCTGGTGGTTTCCTGTTGGAATCACTGAAGAAGAATAGAGAATTGGAGTAATCAGCTTCTGTAAAATGGAGGACTAAAAAAGGCAGGCTTTTTAATTTGTCAAGGGCTGGCAATCTACGAGACACTCTGGACAGACACTGGTGAGTGGCCGTGCGCCATCTTGGTGTGAAAGTGCCGGCATGCATGCACCTGGTGGTGTGTCTGCGGCGCAGGGCATGTGTGATTAAAGGCAGCCATCACTACAAGCTGATGTAAACAATCGGATACATGTAATCGGGGGAATTCCCGATGTTCAAAACCCCAGGATTGGGACATCTCTATCTCTAACCACCAGTATGGATGGGGGCGCTACACATTTAAACAAGGGGAAACACTACTTAACAGGGGGAACAAGCTTGGACACACCACCGGCAACTCAAACGCTCACAGTAGGAAGTGGGCGGGTCTGGCAGACAGACTCTGGAAGTTGTGTTATTAAATAAGTTTATCATCGTTATCAACCTGAATTTTATTGCAATCCCATTACCAGATTGTTTTATCGCCCAGCCCTAAAACAACGTAGTGTTTCCTCAAACTCACCTAGATAGAATCAATTATGTGACTGAGTATTTAGTATAGTCCTCTACAACAATATTGGTTAAAATGAAACCATATTTATAAAAGACTTACAACTCATATTGGCCAGTAGACAAAATCAAAACAATTGAATTACCCAGCACTTCAGAGCACCATTTCTCTAAGGTAAACATTTTGTTTTTACAAAGAGTGTGAATATAAAATTGGGAAACAACAGCAAGAACTGACATCATTATGTCCACTGAACTCGAAACGAGGCGGCATTCCACTCAGAAATGTTGTGTGTTGACGTCATGTGCATTCAAATTACACTTGCCTATTAGATTGTTTCAGCACAGTACTTGCAAAAGGTTATGTTAGGACATTTAAAAATGTGACATGAGAAAAGACAATAAGCTAAGAGATGAGAGTTAGATGTCAGATACATAATACAGTAAGTCATCCAGGAAGCATGTATCTAGGAAAACCTTGTACCGTTTAGGAGTCCAATATGCTCTGATTTAAAACTCTTTAGAAAAGAATAATTGCTTATGTAAATAACAATCTTCGTAGTATTAAAAAACATTTGTGAAGATGTTTCTTCTCCCTGCTCCTGTTTGGTCACAGAATGTGTAAAAAGTGTTGTGTTTGCTATTGTGAATCACTTTTTAACCTTTTTTCTGAAGTTGCTATGAGTGGAACAAATAATAAACATAGAGTTGGATTGAGTTTTCTTATCTATTGAATGAGGAGCCTGTAGCTCTGATGATGATACACGTCTCTTGCAATCCATAACTTTTTGCAGGAGTTATTTATTTACAGACTGATCTCATGAAATGGCGGATGTATGACAAGCCAATTCATTATTAAGACGCATTGTTTTTTGTTGTTTTTTTGGCCTCCGTTGACTTACATTAGCTTGTGATAGTGTGTGAATTTACGCCGTAGCGAGTAGTATGAAAGGGCGAAAATCTGCGTAGCGAGAGTGGTCGGGGTTGTAGATGGGTGAAGCACAGGACCTTCACCCAGGAAACCGGGGATCGTGTCCCACGTGTCACGTTTTCTTTGTTTCCCGTGTGCCACGTTTCCTAAACTCAACCCTTGGTTTTTTCTCCCAATAACATTGCAAGTGGCGTGTGTTTACACGCGGATAGCTCAAAATGCGTATAGATAACACGCTACTCGGCTTAAGAAAGTCGGAGTGTATGTTTACACAAAGTCATGATGTCATGTTGTTATTTACATGCTGCGTCCAATTGGTTATTCCAGCTGCCATGGCAATGGACAAATAAGGGGGAAACTATTACAAAGAGTAGCTAAAGGAATTGGAAACAGTGTAAACAACCTTTAGTGATTGACAAATATGTTCTAGGTGTAGGTGTGCAGGGTGTGTGTGTGTGTGTGTGTGCAGGGTGTGTGTGTGTGTGTGTGTGTGTGTGTGTGTGTGTGTGTGTGTGTGTGTGTGCTGAAGCCTGATGCATGGTGAAAAGTTCTGTGAACCGATGAGGTTAAAGTAGAACTTTATGGCTGAAATGAGCAAAGGGACGTTTGGAGAAGAAAGGGCACAGAATTTAAAGAAAAGAACCTCTGTCCAACTGTTAAGCATGGGGGTGGATCAATCATGCTTTGGGGTTGTATTGCAGCCAGTGGCACAGGGAACATTTCACAAGTAGAAGGAAAAATAGATTCAATAAAATTTCAGCAAATTTTGGATTCTAACTTGATGCCATCTGTGAAAAAGCTAAAGCTAAAGAAAGGCTTCTACAAATGGAAAATGATCCTAAACACACCTCAAAATCCACGGATTACATCAAGAGGCGTAAATTGAAGGTTTTTCCATGGCCTTCACAATCTCCTGACCTCAACATAATTGGAAATCTATGGATAGACCTTAAAAGAGCAGTGTGTGACAGACAGCCCAGAAATCTCAAAGAAATGGAAGACTTTTAATGAATGCGCGAAGATACCTCAAACAAGAATTGACAGACTCTTGACTGCCTACAAGAAGCCTTTCCAAGCTGTGATACTTGCCAAAGGGGGCAATTTCTGTTATTTTGAAAGTGTAAATAATGGAAATAAAATGTAAGTTTTTGTGACATATTATACGAATGTCTAATTTGTCATTTGATGCCTTTTGGAGATTTTTCCATCTTTTCTTGGCTTCTTTATGTACATTAATACCAATTTTACCTGGGGTGCCCAAACTTTCAAGCCCCACTATAGGTACTGTTTTTTTCTGGTATTTCCCAGACAATGGAAGCTCAACTGACAGCAAGGAAACCATCGTTGTGAGTGAATGTTTAGAGCACTTCATATGGATACTTGCCAGTTCCGCCAGATGGATTTTTATTGTCCACGTTCAGCTTGAATTTGCACATCTTGTGTGTCAACTCAGCTGCTGCTTTGCCGACTAAATTATTCCACAGATAGTTATATATTTTTTAATCTCAGAGTTAATAATAGGCCGGGTACTGTATACAGCTGCATGAATAATTCATGAAGCCGTTCCTTTGTAGAGATTAAAGGCGGAATAAGAAGAATTCACGCTGTAAGCTTACATAAATGGTTTTAGAAACCGCTAATCAACTAGCAAGCCTGTCTAAGGCAAGCAGCTACCTAAAGTTGTGAGTTCGTCCTCAGAAGTGCCTGCTTAAGCCAGTCGGAGAATAAATTCAAAGGCTTCAGTCCTAAGCATCTCCACCGTCTCATCAATATAAATTCTTATGATTTTCTCCTGGAACGTAACACGCTGAATCCTTTCCTGGTTTACTCTGCCACTGAGGAAGTGGTTGGTCCTACTATACAGTCCGGGGACCATAGACACACCCAAACATTAACAACTACATAGGGATAAACGTAGCAGATTAAAGGAGGAGAATAATGAGAAGAAGAAAAAATGGCAAGAGAGAAAATGAAATAGAAAAGGTAATAAACATCAACATTTTGCTGATAAAGCACGCAAGAGATTGAGTTTGTGGAGAGCAAAATGACAGTAATGGTTCTTTCGACTAGTTTCGATATCATAATCAGATTTAGAGGCACATCATGTATATTTATTCAGGAAAGGTTTTTACATAATACCCTTTGTGCACACCAATTGCACTGATCAGTCATGCCTCAGTGCGCACCAACAATTTCTCAACCCATAAGCTGAACCTTTGTCCTTCATTGAAAACCAGTGAACATACAGCAGACTGTTATTAGATGTCTTCCCAACCATATGGTTTGCAAGCTTAGTAATTGCCTGGGCTTGCATTACAGAACATTGTAGATGAATTCATGATCTGAACATGCTGTGCTGTTTAGCAAACAGTTCTAAAGGACACCGGCCTTCTGTTTACTCTGCTGTAACCCTCCAAGCTCTAAATGGATTAATGATCTTGAGGTTGTCAGTTCAAATGCAGGCGCAGAGGATATTGCTGATGTGTCCTTGAGCGAGACACTTAATCTAAGTTGTGTCAGTTAATATCCATCTTTATAAATGCATTATACACATATCATAGGTTATGTAAGTCACCCTCGATGAAGTCAGGAGAAACAAACAATGTGAGCCCCAGTTAGCACCTTGGCCCACAACGCATTCCCGGGGAATATCAAGTGGCTGTTGTCTGGATTGCATTGCCTTGACATTGTTTGGAGACTCTATCATAATGGATTCTGTAGGCGCATAGAGGCCCTTTTTTTGCAGGACAATATAAATAGTTCCACTTTTCCAAAATGATACTCATAGGTTCTTATCTTTTGTTAATATTTATTGTGTTGCTGACATGCTAAGCGGCTTGTGGGCAGCGCTTTATCAGAACAGTATATCTCAGACACTTCTCTCTGAGTAGGTGGTTTGCTTCGACCCAGACCCCACATATTCTAGGAGGGGAGTTTGCAGGGTTGCCCAATTAGTGCTGAAAAGTGTGGCAGTGCGTCAGCAGGGAAGTGTGCACCAGAGGAGGCGTGTCATCAATCATCACTCCAGCTTCCGGCTGGTTCCAACCCTCTTCCCTATCTGGCAGAAAGAGAAAGAAGTAAAGGAGAGAATGACAGTAGCCAGCCAATTCCAGTAATGACAACAGACTGCACTGGAACTGACTGCATTAAAGCCTAGCTCTGAGCATAAATACAGGGCAGTTATTTCCTTTGATCTTTCAAAAAAATTGTTTTATATTCTCAGGGGTAGCTACAGAGAGAGAATTCAGCTAAAGCATTTAGCTAAAGGATGATATCAGGTGATATTCTTTATTTTTCATAATGTCAGCTAATCCAATGAAAAGATCAAAACCTAACCATGAACTGATCACCAACTTACAAGGAGGAGGATTGCCTGTATAGTCAAAGCCAGTTATATCTTATTAAGCCATACACATGGCTTAATTAACATCTCACTTACACCTTCATACTGTTGTAAATACTCACTAGCTCTCCAAATCCATTGTTGAAAACAGCCAACAACAATCACACTATTTACTTATTTCTTTGAGTAATGTTTTCTCAGCTGTTTTAGCCATTATGGGGGCAGGTGAGGATCAGCAGGTAGAGTCAGGTGTTCCCTAAACCTAGGGATGGCGGTTTGATTGACTTGGGGTTAGGAACAAGCTGGGGAAGCTCTACACAAACATGAAATAGAAATATAAACAGGTCTAAAGTTAAGTGTATGAAAATCAATTGTGCAACATATTAGTAATCAGTGATTTGTATAACTGCCAAAGCTGGTTAACTGCATCTAAAAAGGTAATACATGTTGCTGAACATGGAGCACCTTTAACTGTGTATTGTATGCGTTTGTGTGGTCATTGACTGCCAACCATCGATCGCAATAACAGACAAATTCAACCTGTGGGATGTTTAAAGCACTTTCCTTCCCTCTGTTGTCAGCCATGTACAAACCAACTGTTCCTCCTTGGCTTTAACACTGACACATAGTGTGACACTGACTCAGAGACGTTTCCAAAAATGGGTACTTAGCTCTGTACTGAGGGGTATAATGATAATGACAGTTCATCATCATATAAAATGCCCCTTATGTGAGTCTGCTCACTGCTTTATCACAGTCTTGACAATGTCAGCACCAGCTTTGAATATAAATGAAACTTCCAAAAGCACCATATTTAAACTCAAATTAAAAATTGTAGTTCCATTTTCTGACATTAGTTCTTTTTTGTTCATTTTATGCCCCCCGCTTTATAGCACAAAACTTCCATGTGGAAAATGTTTATAATAATCTCTCCTTAGGTGTACAGTAACATAATACAAGGAATAACAGAAGCTGCCCTCACATGGAGCAATGAGACAAGGGCTGTGACAGAGAGAATTTAGCCAGATGATAATGTGTTTGCAGTTAATTACCTAATTAATTACCTAACACCTAATTCAACCTTTCAAAATATCTGGATGCTCAAAGTAGTCATTCTAGACTGTAATATCATGACCAAATTTGCAAACATGATATGGCTTCTGGCTTGGTGTCCAGCTGTTGGTCATCTACCCTTCATAAAAAAAGTCATCAACATTAGCTGAATTGTGTAATTAAGTTTTTGTCCCTCCATTAGAGCAATATTTCATCACTCGCAAATTATCCCCAACAACATTAACTTCATGTTAATGTCCATATGGCATTTGTGATGACTGTACTACTCTCACTGGCAGGGGTATAAAATGTTATTGCGCCCATGGAGATTTCTCTTGATTAGAGAAAAGCAAGTTAAATGACACCATGATATCACTGAGGGTAGCCAGGTTGCTAAATAGTGCATCTAAGTAATAATAATTGACCATTATTGAGATAAATGGAAAGAAATGGATACATATAATACAATTTAAATAGCAGCATGTGCTCTTTGTATCCGTCATACTGGGGTGGGAGAAGCATTTGGACAAAAAGTGTCTGTGGGAGAGTAGGATCCACACGTAATAACCTCTTCTTTTAACCAATAGTCATGAAAGGCAGGGCTGACCTACATGCTGTAAGGAGGATTCTTGCTCTCTTGTTAGTGTGCACTGGTGGGGAATTGAGGTCTTTTCTGTCAAGAGGTGATACGTTGAAGCTGTAGACTATCTCAGCCGATCCCAAGAAAAAAGAGAGAGAGAGAGAGAGAGAGAGAGAGAGAGAGCAAGCTCTGTGAGAAGGAGCCAAACATTAACTCGTAACATTTTGGATTAGATTGTTTGTAAGTGAGATGTGTATTTGTCTGTGTAAATTGGATGTACATGTGTGTGTTCATGTGAGAGAGACACCAGTACTGGCAAGCCCTATGTCCCATAACACTATGGAGCTCATTATATCATTAATTGCTTGCAAAAATGAACATTGTGCTGTATTCTTCGAGGGCCGGGCTGACCATACTGCCGGCTTTTGCAATTGTGTGTGTGTGTGTGTGTCTCTCTGTGTCTCTCTCTCAACTTTACACAATGTGTAGGTGAGAATTCGCTACAAAGGCTTGAGGTTTCTGACCTGTGTGTTTGGTTCAGTGCCACTATGATGGATGACATGGTTATCAGAATCTCTCCTTCAGGATGGATGCTGTCCTATCCTGCTGTCAAGGTCAATGGTTACTAGACTCATAACAGAGTGGCAAACCTAGTGAGCTTACTGAAATTCACCCTATATTCCATCATACATCTATCATATCAAATGTCAGACTAGACTCCATAACGCCGCTGTCTTACAACAGACCTAGAGAAAGCCACCAAAAGGACAAATCTGACCCTAGCAGAGGCAAAAGTGGTTGTAAATTTAAAACTTTATAGGATTATAAGTATGGGATTATTTGTGGCCAGTGTTAGCTGACTGTTGTGATGATGATTATATGTGTTTATTTATTTAGAAATAATGGAGCCCTGTGTGTGTGTGGGGGTGCATTCCAAAAGATGGACGTGTATGTGTGCCAGTCAAATGGCAGCTTGGTTTCGGCTTGGTTGGGACTAATATTGAGCCAGAGAATTAGCCTCTCCCATTAGTCCGCAGGGAGTTGATAACAGATTGCAGGCTTTAGTAATAAAACAGACTCACCAGAAATGAGCATATACCACAGCTTTTGCTGCAAAAGCCACTTATTGAGGAGTAACTCAGTCGTGAGATCACAGTCAGCATCAAGACAGTACCCCTCATTTAGTTGGACACTGAGAAATATAAAATTAGGATTTTTTTCTCTAAACTGCCTTAGGTTTTATCAAACAAAATTTGAGTGTGATATATTAGCAGGGTCTGGATTTGTAAAATGTACATCAAAAATAATCTCGACGTATCTTTGCCTTTGTTTTGTTTTGTTAATACCTCGAAAGGATTGTTCTCACAGTCCTCCATCCTCAAAACGGACATCATTACAACAGGCACCTGATAACAATGTCCATACTTTGTGTCTTTGTGTTGCGGCCCACTGCCCATCAGTGTTTAATTTTTCTGGCTACACCTTCTCGGTCCTGTGTTTGTCCTCTCCTTTGGCCTTTCTTTCTTCAATCTTTAAAACCTATCCTTTGTAACTGCTGCAGATGAAAAGTTTTCAACCATTAACGTTACCTAATTGTTCAAGACAATATAGGTTTGCTTGAGATAAAAAAAAAAAAAGCAGTAACAAGTTCAACCACACAGTAAGTGTGTATTATGTGCTGTACTTCTGGAGTAATGTGTCAAGCTTCCCAACCAATGTATTTATTGTTTTGTAAATATTGAGATAGAGGCAGAAATCAGGTTCATTCAGAGCTATGATTCAGTCGTTGACATTACATTTGAAGATGAACAGGCTATTTTTGGAATACCCCTATGGGGGTGGAATATATTGACCTTGTTAAACTGGGAAGTGGAGGATTAAAATACCTTGTAGAGGCTAGAAATCATTTAGAATTGTTATCATACATGTTCTGCACCATACCAACAGTATCAACGGTCAGCGCACCTCGGAAAACCGTCGCCAGAAAGACATCTGTGCTGTGAGGGACTCGGCTCATTCACAATGTAACCAAACCCCCGGATGATGGAAGCAAAAAGCAACCAGAGCTCTGTTCAGCCATGCTATGCTAAGCTGTGTGTAAAAATAGACTCCATTAAGCCCTGATTTTCACAGTGTTGATATGATTTGCTTCCCAATGTGTAGGGTGAGTGCTTGCCATAACTTAGCTAAATATTTTCTCCAGTCATAGCCTAAAAAGGAGGCTAGCAAGATCGCCTCTGGGCTCTTAAAACACACTCGCTGCCAGATGTGTTAAATATATACAGGATGCGCAGTAGTTGGTTTGCAGTTTAGTATTCATGTTGTGATTTATTATATTCATAAATTAGGGAAGAAATACCACTCATTTACTTCAAGGTGTCCAAGGCTTTATATTAAGAGCAAGAAAAGCATTCTCTCACATCAAATAGAAAGCATGTCAATGGAAAAACCCATTACATTTGCCTTTAGGCGCTTTCCCATTTAACACTGTTTTCTTAAATGGGGTTATTCAGTAAACCTTGCGGCCATCTTCAACTAATTGCATGTTTCATAAACTGATAAGGAAAAATCACACAGGTTACATGCGGCAACCCATACATCTTATTTAGATTGCTGCACTTCTGTAACCATCCAATTTAAGAGCTTAGCTGACTTTACTTCTTATCAGCGATTTCATCTTCAGCTGAAATTACATACTCTGTGAGGGCTAGATTCGCTATACAAGTGCTGTGATTCCAGACTTATACCCATGATGAATGGGAATAAGTTTGAATCACAAAAACATTCTCTGTTGTTTCTTGTCAGTGTTTTATGAGCTGAGCTTGTTGTATCTTGTGCAGAATCATCAGCCCATCCCCTCACACCCCGCAGACTAGAGGGTTGTGTGTTTCTCATTCACCATTGGCTCATTTGAATGTGTGCAATGTCAGTAATGAGCAGCCAGAGCTGGTGAGGCATAATGAAGCCTAAAGAAGGGATGACATTAATTTTCTGCTGGGTGTTTTCTCTTTTACTATTTACCATTATCCTGGTTGCCAAGACACTAAAGTCCTGGATGCTGTGCGCTTAATGAATCTGCTAGTTTAGACATGTATTCTCCTGTTGTTCCTCTTCACTACTGGCACGGGGGTTGAGAAGAATCAGGCCCAAATCCATCATTTAATAAGCTTTAGATAACAATATCATACCAGTTAATATGTTTTTGTGACAATTCAGTGCTGCTGTTGCCTTTGCATGTTACAATGACTTCATGCAATTGATTAGATGTGCAAGAGGAGCAATTTTCTCCAGAATCTTTGATTGGTTTTGTAATGAACAAGAATAAAAATTGATCAGGATTTTGTTATGTTATTGAATTAAACCCAATAGTGATGTGTGTGCTGCTGCACTTTTTTTTGGTGTGTTAGATCATTGCCACTAATGCCAAACCTATTGTATAATTTGCTTTCCTAATCACTGACAATGATATTTTCTTTCTCAATCCAGAGACTGGGGGCTTGTCTGAAGAACATTTCCAGACAATAAGAGCAATTTCTTGTTAAACACCCTCATTTAGTTCCAACTAATTCTGCTTAACAAGGTCATTTGGTAACAGACAACTGTCACAAAAAGGACAATGTAGGTTTTGTGTAAAGAGCATGCCCTGATGCAAAATGCAATTATGTCATACTGCAATTGTACAACTTTGCTTCTACTTTTTATTTTATGTCAGTCAATCATTTGTTGATCTTACCAACATGTCTCAAAGTAAATTTTGAATTCCGGCTTTACACTAGTTACCTTCTTTTTGAATATAAATATCGTCGTCATGCTAATTGTAAATTACTGTACAGTAATTGTTATTAATGGCTCTTGCTCTGGGCAGTGTCAGTGGGACTCAGTTTCTGGAAATCTCTCAGTAGATATATAAATTAATATTAGAATGTGTTACAAAACACATGGTACATGCTCAACTACTTCGTAGTCATACGTGTTGATTTGATTCGGAACAACTAAATATAACCTGCAGGAAAGCCAAAGTTAAGCTTGATACCCCTTTGTTTTCCCTTGTAGAGAGGCCTCAATGATCTCATTGAACAAGAGGAACAATACAGAATAATTACCAGCTTCTCACAGAAACCTGCAGATTCTTGGTCTACGTGGCACATGGTTTCCCACCACTGCTCTTTGAAGTTAAGTTAGTCGGCAAGTAAACAAGAAGAAAAACTCAAGGAGGAAGCAGCAGGACTTAAAGAACTCTTCTTTGTTCATCATTAAGCACAAATTGTTTGGTCCAGCTTACCTCGCACGCACTATCCAGAGCTTTAGATGGTTTTAAAACTGTATACCAGCGTTGACGCTCCTGGAGGAATTGGATTGTTTTTCACCCTGCTGACCACCTCTTCAGCAAGTTGAGTGCAACAGGCTCCGAGCCTAGGCAGAGTGAGGTAAATAAGTGCCTCTCCAACCCATGTTGTGCCCCCTGTTGGCTGTCATCAGGAAGTAAGATTTAGACTCTTGGTTTTCTGACGCTTTTCTGATTCATTCCTTTCACCGCGTCCTTATATCAACCCGGCTAGCTCCCACACACACTAGAGGCATTTTGATAACTTTCATTGCAGTAATAGTATTTTAGTCTTTCTGCTATATTTCTATGGTGACCTTACAGTAATTAAGGCAATCTCGAAATGGAGTATTTGCTCTATTAATAAAATAACAAACTCAAATTACTGTTATGAATCAGAGACCTTGTTCCTGCGATGAACCCTCAGCTGAGCATAATCCTTGCCAAATGGACTGGCGATTAGCTTAACTAAGACTTGTTGGTCCCTGCCAACACACAGGCTCTGCATTTTAAGCAGAGGAGCATTCATTGAATTTCTGTATTCATACAACCTTCTGCGTCCTCCTCCCATACAAACAGGCTAACACGCATGCATACACATACACAAAGAGTAATATTAAAGCTAAAAAAATTCTAAACATTTTTCAGTATTCACAACACTGCTTTTGAGCAATGTATAGGGAAGTTTGACACAATGCATTCTGTCATGTTAAGTCACAAATTACAGATTAACGTTATAGTCTACAGGCAGTCCCTCAAACTCCTTCCATATCTCTGATATTACTAGGGTTTTTATGGAGTGTTTCGTAATGTTTCATGGGGAAAGCAGGATGCTGAAACTCTTCATGCTGTACAACCCACTTCTTTCACCCACACTCTAAACTAGGAGAGGGAACAGCGTGTGTACTGCATGAATGCGTGTAAAACAATGAGACAGGTAAAAAAAAAAAAGGACCATCCCTAAATCAAGTAAGTACGCACAAATAGGGCATGCAAAATATTACTATGCCCAGAGGGACCTCTTCTCTTTGCAACATATTTATTCCAATATTTGCAGATGACTGAAAGCAGTTAAGTGCTGTGGCAATTGCTTATTTTCCTTTTGTCAGGATGATGAATGTGGTCGCACCTATCGGACTGTGCAGGGGTTCCAATGTCCTCTGACAATGAAGGATTGTCCATTTGTGCCATGGACAGAGCACATCAAAAAGGGTGATAAAGCCCTGCAGGAAAGCAATAACAAACACTCCCTCATTACTGCCATTGTTTATGACAGAAGGGTTTTAAAGCATGGCATTTTCCATTTCATCTGCAAACATTGAATACATGACATCGCATGACATTTAAGGAACCCAACTATCATTTTTCTATTAATGTTTAGTTAATATGAGCAACAAAGGATGTATCAAATGACTGATCATGTAAACAACACCTATTTGTTATCAAAAGCATTTCTGAAGCTATGGCACGTAAAGTATGTTTATGGTTTCTATGTTCTTTAAATAAACACTTGGGTTCCTAAATAAGACTTAGTCTAACTGTTTATGTAAGCTATGAATGGTAAACACAGATGACACCCAAAGGTGTTGACAGTTGTTAAATTATTGTTTTTTTTGTTATTTTTTTAATCTGGAATGTTTTCCACCATCATAGTCATTTGCCATTGGTAAGACTGGCATTCAAACTTTGGCAAATCTTGTTGTTTGCCTGTGTGTTAAGAAGGCTTAGACACTGTTTCACCTCAGCTGTTATTGCCTGTAAAGATGCCAGTGCTGGCTTGGTGACTGTAGTGCCATTGATCTGCTTTCTATAAAATGGCTTATTCTCCTTAATGCAGTGCCGGATTCACCAAACAATTTGACCTCACAGTAACTATACAATTTAGACAGAATGAACAAACATTTTACAGTATGTTATATTCTCTTTGTTGTTTGTTTCTGACTACATTTGAAGTAGCAATGCTAATCAAGAGTTTTTTCATGACTGATAGCCGAACCCTTGTTATACCCTCTATAATTTCCTGCTAACCGACAATTTGCAGATTTTTAGACAAGTCAGTAGAATTTCATACGGACTATGGAGGTCCCTTTTGGTTAATTTTTTTTTTTAGATATATCGACACCCATTAACATGCGTAGTTGTGTAGCTTTCCTTTGTGAAAGCTGTCTAACAGAGTCGGGGGTCAGAGCTGCAGGGGTTCTTTCGATGCGTTGCAAGCCTCACCCTCACCGGGTCTAACCATCAGGGAACTTAAATGACACTGGATATATTCTAAAGATGCGAGTAGCAAACTCATTTTAAGGAATAACTCACTTTCCTCCAATCTTCCGAGTTGCACGTTCCTTTCATCGCTATCAGCTTAGTTCAGCGGTAAACGGACAATAGAGGGAGTAGAAATGTCGGAGATGTGATGTCCATTATCATACCCTCATGCTCAGGCCCTTCACTTTGGAAACAGAGATACAACAGTTTGTCGCGGACACTACCCTACTTCTCGACGTATATTCGCCTTCCAAATAAATGTCCAGTGTTCTTTCTTTTCTGTTCTTTTTTAAAGAACACTACATTTTCAAAGTTAAAGTACTCCTTTGATTATTTTTTTTATGAAAAGATAAAATAAAAATGTTTGAATAATAATGAAAGGGGAAATCTTGTTCCAATACTGATACTTTTTTTCTATTTTTAAAACTGTTGCATCTGCAGTGAAGTTGGCGCACGAGTTTCCACATCATGTTAAAGATTTGAGCTAGTATATAACAATTGTCAGC